>NW_025727488.1:0-300000 GCF_021461385.2 Schistocerca piceifrons
ATTCCTGTGACACTAGTTATAGATGCTGATGCTTCACTTCAGGTTTACTGTATCCCTTGGACCTTCTTATTGGCGTTGAGACACAGAAATTGCATCGAAATTAAATACAAAAGGCACAATGCCGACTTAAGTACAAGGAGACTGACTCATCTTACTGTCTATGTTTTGAACCATTCCTTTGACACTAGTTATAGATTCCGATGCTTCACGTCAGGTTTACTGTATCCCTTGGACCTTCTTATTGACGATGGAACACAGAAATTGCATTGGAATTAAATACAAAAGGCACAATGCTGACTTAAGTACAAGAAGACTGACTCATCTTACTGTCTATGCTTTGAACCATTCCTGTGATACTAGTTTTAGATTCCGATGCTTCACTCCAGGTTTACTGTATCCCTTGGACCTTCATAATGACGATGAAACACAGAAATTGCATCGGAATTAAATACAAAAGGCACAATGACGACTTAAGTACAAGTAGACTGGCACTTCTTACTGGCTATGCTCTGAACCATTCCTGTGACACCAGTTATAGATTCCGATGCTTCACTTCAGGTTCACTGTATCCCTTGGACCTTCTTATTGACGATGAAACACAGAAATAGCATCGGAATTAAATACAAAAGGCACAATGATCACTTAAGTACAAGAAGACTGACTCTTCTTACGAACTATGTCTTGAACCATTCCTGTGACACTAGTTATAGATTCTGATGCTTCACTCCAGGTTTACTGTATCCCTTGGACCTTTACATTGACGATGAAACACAGAAATTGCATCGGAATTAAATACAAAATTCACAATGCCGACTTAAGTACAAGAAGACTGTGACTCTTCTCACTGACTATGTTTTGAACCATTCCTGTGACACTAGTTATAGATTCCGATGCTTCACTTCAGGTTTACTGTATCCCTCTGAACATCTTGTTGACGATTAAACACAGAAATTACATCGGAATTAAATAGAAACAGCACAATGCCGACATAAGTACTAGAAGACTCACTCTTCCTACTCTCTATGTTTTCAACCATTCCTGTGACGCTAGTTATAGATTCCGATGCATCACTCCAGGTGTACTGTATCCCTTGGACCCTCTTATTAACAATGAATCACAGAAATTGAATCAGAATTAAAAAGAAAAGGCACAATGATGACTTAAGTACATGAAGACTGACTCTTCTTACTGACTATGTTTTGAACCATTCCTGTGACACTAGTTATAGATTCTGATGCTTCACTTCAGGTTTACTGTATCCCTTGGACCCTCTTATTGACGATGAAACACAGAAATTGCATCGGAATTAAATACAAAGGCACAATACCGACTTAAGTACAAGAAGACTGACTCCTCTTACTGACTATGTTTTGAACCATTCCAGTGACACTAGTCATAGATTCCGATGCTTTACTTCAGGATTACTGTATACCTCGGACCTTCTTATTGACAATGAAACACAGAAATTGCAGAGGAATTAAATACAAAAAGCACAATGCCGACTAAAGTACAAGAAGATAGACTCTTCTTACTGTCTATGTATTGAACCATGCCTGCGACACTAGTTACAGATTCCGATGCTTCACTCCAGGTTTACTGTATCCCTTGGACCTTCTTATTGACGATGAAGCACGGAAATTGCATCGGAATTAAAAACAATAGGCACAATGCCGACTTAAGTACAAGAAGACAGACTCTTCTTACTGTCTATGTATTGAACAATGCCTGTGACACTAGTTATAGATTCCGATGCTTCACTTCAGGTTCACTGTATCCCTTGGAACTTCTTATTGACGATGAAACACAGAAATAGCATCGGAATTAAATACAAAAGGCACAATGACCACTTAAGTACAAGAAGACTGACTCTTCTTACGAACTATGTTTCGAACCATTCCTGTGACACTAGTTATAGTTTCTGATGCTTCACTTCAGGTTTACTGTATCCCTTGGACCTTCTTATTAGCGATGAAACACAATAATTGCTTAGGAATTAAATACAAAAGGCACAATGCCGACTTAAATACAAGAAGACTGACTCATTTTACTGTCTATGATTTGAACCATTCCTGTAACACTAGTTATAGATTCCGATGCTTCCCCCAGGTATACTGTATCCCTTGGCCCTTCTTTTTGACGATGAAACACAGAAATTGCACCGGAATTAAATAGAGATGGCACAATGCCGACTTAAGTCCAAAAAGACTGCCGCTTCTTACCGACTATGTTTTGAACCATTCCTGTGACACTAGTTATAGATTCCGATGCTTCACTTCAGGTCTACTGTATCCCTTTGACCTTCATATTGACGATGAGACACAGAAATCGCATCGGAATGAAATAGAAAAAGCACAGGGCCGACTTAAGTACAAGAAAGCTGACTCTGCCTACTCTCTATGTTTTGAACCATTCCACTGACATTAGTTATAGATTCCGAAGCTTCACATCAGGTTTACTGTATCCCTCGGACCTTCTTATTGACGATGAAACACAGAAATTGCACCGGAATTAAATAGAGATGGCAGGTTGCCGACTTAAGTACAAAAAGACTGACGGTTCTTACTGACTATGTTTTGAACCATTCCTGTGACACTAGTTATAGATTCCGATGCTTCACTTCAGGTTTACCGTATCCATTGGACCTTCATATTGACTATGAAACACACAAATTGCATCGGAATTAAATACAAAAGGCACAATTGCGAATTAAGTACATGAAGACTGACTCATCTTACTGTCAATGTTTTGAACCATTCCTTTGACACTAGTTATAGATTCCGATGCTTCACTCCAGGTTTACTGTATCCCTTGGACCTTTACATTGACGATGAAACACAGAAATTGCATCGGAATTAAATACAAAATTCACAATGCCGACTTAAGTACAAGAAGACTGTGACTCTTCTCACTGACTATGTTTTGAAAATTCCTGTGACACTAGTTATAGATTCCGATGCTTCACTTCAGGTTTACTGTATCCCTCTGACCTTCTTGTTGACGATTAAACACAGAAATTACATCGGAATTAAAAACAAAAGGCACAATGCCGACTTAAGTATAAGAAGACTGACTCTTCTTACTGTCTATGTTTTGAACCATTCCTGTGACACTAGTTATAGATTCCGATGCTTCACTTCTGATTTACTGTATCCCTCTGACGTTCTTACTGACGATGAAACACAGAAATTGCGTCGGAATTAAATACAAAAGGCACAATGCCAACTTAAGTACAAGAAGACTGACTCTTCTTACTGTCTATGCTTTGAACCATTCCTGTGACACTAGTTACAGATTCCGATGCTTCACTCCAGGTTTACTGTTTCCCTTGGACCTTCTTATTGACGATGAAACACAGAAATTGCATCGGAATTAAATTCAAAAGGCACAATGCCGTCTTAAGTACAAGAAGACTGGCTCTTCTTACTGACTATGCTTTGAACCATTCCTGTGACACTAGTTACAGATTCCGATGCTTCACTTTAGGTTCTCCGTATCCCTTGGACCTTCTTATTGACGATGAAACACAGAAATTTCATCGGAATTAAATAGAAAAGGCACAATGCCGACTTATGTACAAGAAGACTGATTCATCCTACTGTCTATGTTTTGAACCATTCCTGTGACACTAGTTATAGATTCCGATGCTTCACTTCAGGTTTACTGTATCCCTCTGCCATTCTTATTGATGATGAAACACAGAAATTGCATCGGAATTAAATACAAAATGCACAATGCCGTCTCAAGTACAAGAAGACTAACTCTTCGACCTGCCTATGATTTGAACCGTTCCTGTGACACTAGTTACAGATTCCGATGCTTCACTCCAGTTTTACTGTATCCCTTGGACCTTCTTATTGACGATGAAACAGAGAAATTGCATCGGAATTAAATAGAAAAGGCACAATGCCGACTTAAGTACAAGAAGACTAACTCTTCGACCTGCCTATGATTTGAACCGTTCCTGTGACACTAGTTACAGATTCTGATGCTTCACTCCAGGTTTACTGTATCCCTTGGACCTTCTTAATAGCTATGAAACACAGAAATTGCATAGGAATCAAATATAAAAGGCACAATGCCGATTTAAGTACAAGAAGGCTGACTCATCTTCCTGTCTATGATTTGATCCATTCCTGTTACACTAGTTATAGATTCCGATGCTTCCCTGCAGGTTTACTGTATCCCTTGGCCCTTCTTTTTGACGATGAAACACAGAAATTGCATCGGAATTAAATAGAAAAGGCACAATGCCGACTTAAGTACAAAAAGACTGACGCTTCTTACTGACTATGTTTTGAACCATTCCTGTGACTCTAGTTATAGATTCCGATGCTTCACTTCAGGTTTACTGTATCCCCTAGACCTTCCTACTGACGATGAGACACAGAAATCGCATTGGAATGAAATAGAAAAAGAACAATGCCGACTTAAGTACAAGAAGACTGACTCTTCCAACCCTCTATGCTTTGAACCATTCCTGTGACACTAGTTTTTTATTCCGATGCTTCACTTGAGGTTTACTGTATCCCTCGGACCTTCTTATGGACGATGAAACACAGAAATTACATCGGAATGAAATACAAAAGGCACAATGCCGACTTAAGTACAAGAAGACTGACTCTTCCAACTCTCTATTTTTTGAACCATTCCTGTGACACAAGTTAGAGATTCAGATGCTTCACTTCCGGTTTACTGTATCCCTCTGACTTTCTTATTGACGATGAAACACAGATATAGCATCGGAATTAAATAGAAAAGGCACAATACCGACCTAGGTGCAAGAAGACAGACTCTTCCTACTGTCTATGTTTGAACTATTCCTGTGACACGAGTTATAGATTCCGATGCTTCACTTCAGGTTTACTGTATCCCTTGGACCTTCTTATTGACGATGAAACACACAAATTGCATCGGAATTAAATACAAAAGGCACAATTGCGACTTAAGTACATGAAGACTGACTCATCTTACTGTCTATGTTTTGAACCATTCCTGTGACACTAGTTATAGATTCTGATGCTTCACTTCAGGTTTACTGTATCCCTCTGACGTTCTTATTGACGATGAAACACAGAAATTGCGTCGGAATTAAATACAAAAGGCACAATGCCAACTTAAGTAGAAGAAGACTGACTCTTCTTACTGTCTATGCTTTGAACCATTCCTGTGACACTAGTTACAGATTCTGATGCTTCACTCCAGATTTACTGTTTCCCTTGGACCTTCTTATTGACGATGAAACACAGAAATTGCATCGGAATTAAATTCAAAATGCACAATGCCGTCTTAAGTACAAGAAGACTGGCTCTTCTTACTGACTATGATTTGAACCATTCCTGTGACACTAGTTACAGATTCCGATGCTTCACTTTAGGTTCACCGTATCCCTTGGACCTTCTTATTGACGATCAAACACAGAAATTTCATCGGAATTAAATAGAAAAGGCACAATGCCGACTTATGTACAAGAAGACTGATTCATCCTACTGTCTATGTTTTGAACCATTCCTGTGACACTAGTTATCGATTCCGATGCTTCACTTCAGGTTTACTGTATCCCTCTGCCATTCTTATTGATGATGAAACACAGAAATTGCATCGGAATTAAATACAAAATGCACAATGCCGTCTCAAGTACAAGAAGACTAACTCTTCGACCTGCCTATGATTTGAACCGTTCCTGTGACACTAGTTACAGATTCCGATGCTTCACTCCAGGTTTACTGTATCCCTTGGACCTTCTTATTGACGATGAAATAGAGAAATTGCATCGGAATTAAATAGAAAAGGCACAATGCCGACTTAAGTACAAGAAGACTGACTCTTCTTACTGTCTATGTTTTGAACCATTAATGTGACACTAGTTACAGATTCCGATGCTTTACTCCAGGTTTACTGTATCCCTTGGACCTTCTTATTGACGATGAAACACAGAAATTGCATCGGAATTAGATAGAAAAGGCACAATGCCGTCTTAAGTATAAGAAGACTGATTCTTCCTACCTTCTATGTTTTGAACCTTTCCTGTGACACTAGTTATGGATTCCGATGCTTCACTTCAGGTTTACTGTATCACTCTGCCCTTCTTATTGACGATGAAGCACAGAAATTGCATCGGAATTAAATACAAAAGACACAATGTCGACTTAAGTACAAGAAGACTGACTCTGCTTTCTGTCTATGTTTTGAACCATTTCTGTGATACTAGTTATAGATTTCGATGCTTCACTTCAGGTTTATTGTATCCCTTGGACCATCTTATTGACGATGAAACACAGAAATCGCATCGGAATTAAATACAAAAGGCACAATGCCCACTTAAGTACAAGAAGACTGGCTCTTCTTCCTGACTATATTTTGAACCATTCCTGTGACACTAGTTACAGATTCTGATGCTTCACTCCAGGTTTACTGTATCCATTGGACCTTCTTAATAGCTATGAAACACAGAAATTGCATAGGAATCAAATATAAAAGGCACAATGCCGATTTAAGTACAAGAAGGCTGACTCATCTTCCTGTCTATGATTTGATCCATTCCTGTTACACTAGTTATAGATTCCGATGCTTCCCTGCAGGTTTCCTGTATCCCTTGGCCCTTCTTTTTGACGATGAAACACAGAAATTGCATCGGAATTAAATAGAAAAGGCACAATGCCGACTTACGTACAAAAAGACTGACGCTTCTTACTGACTATGTTTTGAACCATTCCTGTGACACTAGTTATAGATTCCGATGCTTCACTTCAGGTTTACTGTATCCCCTAGACCTTCCTATTGACGATGAGACACAGAAATCGCATTGGAATGAAATAGAAAAAGAACAATGCCGACTTAAGTACAAGAAGACTGACTCTTCCAACTCTCTATGCTTTGAACCATTCCTGTGACACTAGTTTTTTATTCCGATGCTTCACTTGAGGTTTACTGTATCCCTCGGACCTTCTTATGGACGATGAAACACAGAAATTACATCCGAATGAAATACAAAAGGAACAATGCCGAATTAAGTACAAGAAGACTGACTCTTCCAACTCTCTATTTTTTGAACCATTCCTGTGACACAAGTTATAGATTCAGATGCTTCACTTCCGGTTTACTGTATCCCTCTGACTTTCTTATTGACGATGAAACACAGATATAGCATCGGAATTAAATAGAAAAGGCACAATACCGACCTAGGTGCAAGAAGACAGACTCTTCCTACTGTCTATGTTTGAACTATTCCTGTGACACGAGTTATAGATTCCGATGCTTCACTTCAGATTTACTGTATTCTTTGGACCTTCTTATTGGCGTTGAAACACAGAAATTGCATCGAAATTAAATACAAAAGGCACAATGCCGACATATGTACAAGAAGACTGACTCATCTTACTGTCTATGTTTTGAACCATTCCTTTGACACTAGTTATAGATTCCGATGCTTCACTCCAGGTTTACTGTATCCCTTGGACCTTCATATTGACGATGAAACACAGAAATTGCATCGGAATTAAATACAAAAGGCACAATGGCGACTTAAGTACAAGAAGACTGTGACTCTTCTTACTGACTATGTTTTGAACCATTCCTGTGTCACTAGTTTTTTAATCCGATGCTTCACTTGACGTTAACTGCATCCCTCGGACCTTCTTATGGACGATGAAACTCAGAAATTGCATCGGAATGAAACACAAAAGCCACAATTCCGACTTAAGTACAAGAAGACTGAATCTTCCAAATCTCAATGTTTTGAACCATTAATGTGACACTAGGTATAGATTCCGATGCTTCACTCCAGGTTTACTGTTTCCCTTGGACCTTCTTATTGACGGTGAAACACAGAAATTGCATCGGAATTAAAAACAAAAGGCACAATGCCAACTTAAGTACATGTAGACTGAGTTTTCCTACTGTCTATGTTTTGAACCATTCCTGTGACACTAGTTATAGATGCGGTTGTTTCATTTCAGGTTTACTGTATCCCTTGGACCTTCTTATTGACGATGAAACACAGAAATTGCATCGGAATTAAATACAAAAGGCACAATGCCGACTTAAGTACAAGAAGAATGACTCTTGCAACTGTCTATGCTTTGAACCATTCGTGTGACACTAGTTATAGATTCCGATGCTTCACTTTAGGTTTACTGTATCCCTCTGACCTTCTTATTGACGATGAAACAAAGAAATTGCATAGGAATTAAATAGAAAAGGCACAATACCGACTTCTCTACAGGAAGACTGACTCTTCTTACTGACTATGTTTTGAACCATTCATGTGACACTAGTTATAGATTCCGATGCTTAACTTGAGGATTACTGTATCCCACTGACCTTCTTAGTGACGATGAAACACAGAAATTGCATCGGAATAAAAAACAAAAAGCACAATCCCGAATTAAGTACAGGAAGACTGACTCTTCTTACTGTCTATGTTTGAACCTTTCCTGTGACACTAGTTATAGATTCAGATGCTTCACTTCAGGTTCACTGTATCCCTCTGACCTTCTTATTGACGATGAAACACAGAAATTGCTTCAGAATTAAATACAAAAAGCACAATGTCGAATTAAGTACAAGAAGACCGACTCTCCTTACTGTCTATGTTTTGAACCATTCCTGTGACATTAGTTATAGACTACGATGCTTCACTCCAGGTTTACTGTATCCCTTGGACCTTCTTATTGACGATCAAACACAGAAATTGCATCGGAATGAAATACAAAAGGCACAATGCCGATTTAAGTAGAAGAAGTCTGACACTTCTTACTGTTTATGTTTTGAACCATTCCTGTGACACTAGTTATAGATTGCGATGCTTCACTCCAGGTTTACTGTATCCCTTGGACACTCATATTAACAATGAATCACAGAAATTGCATCAGAATTAAAAAGAAAAGGCACAATGATGACTTACGTACAAGAAGACTGACTCTTCTTACTGACTATGTTTTGAACCATTCCTGTGACACTAGTTATAGATTCCGATGCTTCACTTCTGGTTTACTGTATCCCATGGACCTTATTATTGACGATGAAACACAGAAATTGCTTCGGAATTAAATACAAAGGCACAATACCGACTTAGGTACAAGAAGACTGACTCCTCTTACTGACTATGATTTGAACCATTCCTGTGACACTAGTTACAGATTACGATGCTTCACTCCAGGTTTACTGTTTCCCTTGGAACTTGTTATTGATGCTGAAACACAGAAATTGCATCGGAATTAAATACAAACGGCACAATGCCGACTTAAGTACTAGAAGACTGGCTCTTCTTACTGACTATGCTTTGAACCATGCCTGTGACACTAGTTATAGATTCCGATGCTTCACTTCAGGTTTACTGTATCCCTCTGACCTTCTTATTGACGATGAAACACAGAAATTGCATCGGAATTAAATAGAAAAGGCACAATGCCGACTTTAGCACAAGAAGACTGACTCTTCTTACTGACTATGTTTTGAACCATTCCTGTGTCACTAGTTTTTTAATCCGATGCTTCACTTGACGTTTACTGTAACCCTCGGACCTTCTTATGGACGATGAAACACAGAAATTGCATCGGAATGAAACACAAAAGCCACAATTCCGACTTAAGTACAAGAAGACTGAATCTTCCAAATCTCTATGTTTTCAACCATTCCGGTGACGCTAGTTATAGATTCTGAAGCTTCACTCCAGGTTTACTGTATCCCTTGGCCCTTCTTTTTGACGATGAAACACAGAAATTGCATCGGAATTAAATAGAATAGGCACAATCCCGACTTAAGTACAAAAAGACTGACGCTTCTTACAGACTATGTTTTGAACCATTCCTGTGACACTAGTTGTAGATTCCGATGCTTCACTTCAGGTTTACTGTATCCCCTACACTTTCCTATTGACGATGAGACACAGAAATCGCATTGGAATGAAATAGAAAAAGAACAATGCCGACTTAAGTAGAAGAAGACTGACTCTTCTTACTGTCTATGCTTTGAACCATTCCTGTGACACTACTTTTTTATTCCGATGCTTCACTTGAGGTTTACTGTATCCCTCGGACCTTCTTATGGACAATGAAACACAAAATTACATCGGAATGAAATACAAAAGGCACAATGCCGACTTAAGTACAAGAAGACTGACTCTTCTTACTGTCTATGTTTTCAGCCATTCCTGTGACACTAGTTATAGATTCCGATGCTTCGCTTCAGATTAACTGTATCCCTCATACGTCCTTATAGACGATGAAACACTGAATTTGCGTCGGAATTAAATAAAAAAGGCACAATGCCGAATTAAGTACAAGAAGACTGACTCTTCTTACTGTCTATGCTTTGAACCATTCCTGCGACACAAGTTATAGATTCTGATGCTTCGCTCTAGGTTTACTGTATCCCTTGGACCTTCTTATTGACGATGAAACACAGAAATTGCATCGGAATTAAATAAAAAAGGCACAATGCCGACTTAAGTACAAGAAGACTGACTCTTCTTACTGTCTATGTTTTGAACCATTCCTGTGACACTAGTTACAGATTCCGATGCTTCACTCCAGGTTTACTGTTTCCCTTGGAACTTCTTATTGACGGTGAAACACAGAAATTGCATCGGAATTAAATACAAACGGCACAATGTCGACTTAAGTACTAGAAGACTGGCTCTTCTTACTTACTATGCGTTGAACCATTCCTGTGACACTAGTTATAGATTCCGATGCTTCACTTCAGGTTTACTGTATCCCTCTGACCTTCTTATTGACGATGAAACACAGAAATTGCATCGGAATTAAATAGAAAAGGCACAATGCTGACTTAAGTACAAGAAGACTGACACTTCTTACTGACTATGTTTTGAACCACTCCTGTGTCACTAGTTTTTTAATCCGATGCTTCACTTGACGTTTACTGTATCCCTCGGACCTTCTTATGGACGATGAAACTCAGAAATTGCATCGGAATGAAACACAAAAGCCACAATTCCGACTTAAGTACAAGAAGACTGAATCTTCCAAATCTCTATGTTTTGAACTATTAATGTGACACTAGCTATAGATTCCGATGCTTCACTCCAGGTTTACTGTAACCCTTGGACACTCTTATTAACAATGAATCACAGAAATTGCATCAGAATTAAAAAGAAAAGGCACAATGAAGACTTAAGTACAAGAAGACTGACTCTTCTTACTGACTATGCTTTGAACCATTCCTGTGACACTAGTTATAGATTCCGATGCTTCACTTCTGGTTTACTGTATCCCTTGGACCTTATTATTGACGATGAAACACAGAAATTGCTTCGGAATTAAATACAAAGGCACAATACCGACTTAGGTACAAGAAGACTGACTCCTCTTACTGACTATGATTTGAACCATTCCTGTGACACTAGTTACAGATTACGATGCTTCACTCCAGGTTTACTGTTTCCCTTGGAACTTGCTATTGACGGTGAAACACAGAAATTGCGTCGGAATTAAATACAAACGGCACAATGCCGACTTAAGTACTGGAAGACTGGCTCTTCTTACTGACTATGCTTTGAACCATGCCTGTGACACTAGTTATAGATTCCGATGCTTCACTTCAGGTTTACTGTATACCTCTGACCTTCTTATTGACGATGAAACACAGAAATTGCATCGGAATTAAATAGAAAAGGCACAATGCCGACTTAAGTACAAGAAGACTGATTCATCCTACTGTCTATGCTTTGAACCATTCCTGTGACACTAGTTATAGATTCCAATGCTTTACTTCAGGTTTACTGCATCCCTCTGACCTTCTTATTGACGATGAAACACAGAAATTGCATAGGAATTAAATAGAAAAGGCACAATACCGACTTCACTACTGGAAGACTGACTCTTCTTACTGACTATGTTTTGAACCATTCATGTGACACTAGTTATAGATTCCGATGCTTAACTTGAGGATTACTGTATCCCACTGACCTTCTTAGTGACGATGAAACACAGAAATTGCATCGGAATAAAATACAAAAAGCACAATCCCGAATTAAGTACAGGAAGGCTGACTCTTCTTACTGTCTATGTTTGAACCTTTCCTGTGACACTAGTTATGGATTCCGATGCTTCACTTCAGGTTTACTGTATCCCTCTGACCTTCTTATTGACGATGAAACACAGAAATTGCTTCAGAATTAATACAAAAAGCACAATGCCGACTTTAGTACAAGAATACTGACTCTTCTTATTGTCAATGTTTTGAACCATCCCTGTGACACTAGTTATAGATTCCGATGCTTCACTCCAGGTTTACTGTATCCCTTGGACCTTCTTATTGACGATGAAACACATAAATTGCTTCGGAATTAAATACAAAGGCACAATACCGACTTAGGTACAAGAAGACTGACTCCTCTTACTGACTATGTTTTGAACCATTCCTGTGACACTAGTAACAGATTACGATGCTTCACCCCAGGTTTACTGTATCCCTTGGACCTTCTTATTGACGATGAAACACAGAAATTGCATCGGAATTAAATACAAAAGGCACAATGCCGACTTAAGTACAAGAAGACTGACTCTTCTTACTGACTATGCTTTGAACCATTCCTGTGACACTAGTTATAGATTCCGATGCTTCACTTCAGGTTCACTGTATCCCTTGGACCTTCTTATTGACGATGAAACACAGAAATTGCATCGGGATTAAATAGAAAAGGCACAATGCCGACTTAAGTATAAGAAGACTGATTCTTCCAACTGTCTATGTTTTGAACTATTCCTGTGACACTAGTTATAAATTCCGATGCTTCACTTCAGGTTTACTGTATCCCTCTGCCCTTGTTATTGACGATGAAACACAGAAATTGCATCGGAATTAAATTCAAAAGGCACAATGCCGACTTAAGTACAAGAAGACTGACTCTGCTTTCTGTCTATGTTTTGAACTATTTCTGTGATACTAGTTATAGATCTCGGTGCTTCACTTCAGGTTCACTCTATCCCTTGGACCATCGTATTGACGATGAAACACAGAAATTGCATCGGAATTAAATACAAAAGGCACAATGCCCGCTCAAGTACAAGAAGACTGACTCCTCTTACGGACTATGTTTTGAACCATTCCTGTGACACTAGTTATAGATTCTGATGCTTCACTCCAGGTTTACTGTATCCCTTGGACCTTCATATTGACGATGAATTACAGAAATTGCATCGGATTTAAATACAAAAGGCACAATGCCGACTTCAGTACAAGAAGACTGTGACTCTTCTTACTGACTATGCCTTGAACCATTCCTGTGACACTAGTTATAGATTCCGAAGCTTCACTTCACGTTTACTGTATTCCTCTGACCTTCTTATTGACGATGAAACACACAAATTGCATCGATATTAAATACAAAAGGCACAATGCCGACATAAGTACAAGAAGACTGACTCATCTTACTGTCTATGTTTTTGAACCATTCCTTTGACCCTAGTTATAGATCCCGATGCTTCACTCCAGGTTTAGTGTATCCCCTAGACCTTCGTATTGACGATGAGACACAGAAATCGCATTGGAATGAAATTGAAAAAGAACAATGCCGACTTAAGTACAAGAAGACTGTGACTCTTCTTACTGACCATGTCTTGAACCATTCCTGTGACACTAGTTATAGATTCCGATGCTTCACTTCACGTTTACTGTATCGCTTGGACCTTCTTATTGACGATGAAACACACAAATTGCATCGGAATTAAAAACAAAAGGCCCAATGGCGACTTAAGTACATGAAGACTGACTCATCTTACTGTCTATGTTGTGAACCATTCCTGTGACACTAGTTATAGATTCTGATGCTTCACTTCAGGTTTACTGTATCCCTGGGACCTTCTTATTGGCGTTGAAACACAGAAATTGCATCGAAATTAAATACAAAAGGCACAATGCCGACATAAGTACAAGAAGACTGACTCATCTTACTGTCTATGTTTTGAATCATTCCTTTGACCCTAGTTATAGATTCCGATGCTTCACTCCAGGTTTACTGTATCCCTTGGACCTTCATATCGACGATGAAACACAGAAATTGCATCGGAATTAAATACAAAAGGCATAATGCCGACACAAGTACAAGAAGACTGACTCTTCTTACTGACTATGTTTTCAACCATTCCTGTGACACTAGTTATAGATTCCGATCCTTCACTTCACGTTTACTGTATCCCTCTGACCTTCCTATTGACGATGAAACAGAAATTACATCGGAATTAAATACAAAAGGCACAATGCCGACTTAAGTACAAGAAGACTGACTCTGCTTACTGTCTATCATTTGAACCATTCCTGTTAAACTAGTTATGGATTCCGATGCTTCACTTCAGATTTACTGTATCCTTCTGACGTTCTTATTGACGATGAAACACAGAAAATACGTCGGAATGAAATACAAAAGGCACAATGCCGAATTACGTACAAGAAGACTGACTCCTCTTACTGTCTATGTTTTGAACCATTCCTGTGACACTAGTTATAGATTCCGATGCTTCACTCCAGGTTTACTGTATGCCTTGGACCTTCTTATTGACGATGAAACACAGAAATTGCATCGGAATTAAATACAAAAGTACAATGCCGACTTAAGTACAAGAAGACGGACTCTTCTTACTGTCTATGCTTTGAAATATTACTGTGACACTAGTTACAGATTCCGATGCTACACTCCAGGTTTACTGTATCGCTTGGACCTTCTTATTGACGATGAAACACAGAAATTGCATCGGAATTAAATACAAAAGCACAATGCCGACTTAACTACAAGAAGACGGACTCTTCTTACTGACTATGTTTTGAACCATTCCTGCGACACTAGTTATAGATTCCGATGCCTCACTTCAGGTTTAGTGTATCCGTCTGACCTTCGTATTGACGATAAAACACAGAAATTGCATCGGAATTAAATACAAAAGGCACAATGCCGACTTAAGTACAAGAAGACTGCCACTTCCTACTCTCCATGCTTTCAATCATTCCTGTGACACAATTTTCTTATTCTGATGTTTCTCTTGAGCTTTACTGTATCCCTCGGACCTTCTTATTGACATGAAACACAGAAATTGCATCGGAATTAAATACAAAAGGCATAATGCCGAATTAAGTACAAGAAGACTGACTCTTGTTACTGTCTATGTTTTGAACCATTCCTGTGACACTAGTTATAGACTCTGATGCTTCACTCCAGGTTTTCTGTATCCCGTGGACCCTCTTATTGACGATGAAACACAGAAATTGCATCGGAATTAAATACAAAAGGCACAATGCCGACTTAAGTAAAAGAAGTCTGACTCTTCTTAGTGTCTCTGTTTTGAACCATTCCTGTGACACTAGTTGTAGATTGCGATGCTTCACTCCAGGTATACTGTCTCCCTTGGACCTTCTTATTGACGATGAAACACAGAAAGTGCATCGGAATTCAATAAAAAAAGCACAATGTCGACTTAAGTACAAGAAGACTGACTCTGCTTACTGTCAATGTTTTGAACCATTCCTGTGATACTAGTTATAGATTTCGATGCTTTACTTCAGGTTTACTGTATCCCTTGGACCTTCTTATTGGCGATGAAACACAGAAATTGCATCGGAATTAAATACAAAAGGCACAATGCTGACTTATGTACAAGAAGAAGGACTCATCTTACTGTCTATGTTTTGAAGCATTCCTGTGATTCTAGTTATAGATTTCGATGCTTTACTTCAGGTTTACTGTATCCCTTGGACCTTCCTATTGACAATGAGACACAGAAATCGCATCGGAATTAAATAGAAACAGCACAATGCCGACATAAGTACAAGAAGACTGAATCTTCCTACTGTCAATGTTTTGAAATTTTCCTGTGACACTAGTTATAGATTCCGATGCTTCACTTAAGGTTTACTGTATCCCTTGGACCTTCTTATTGACGATGAAACACACAAATTGCATCGGAATTAAATACAAAATGCACAATGCCTACTTAAGTACAAGAAGACTGACTCTACTTACTGACTATGTTTGAACCATTCCTGTGACACTAGTTATAGATTCCGATGCTTCACTTCAGGTTTACTGTATCCCTCTGACCTTCTTATTGACGGTGAATCACAGACATTGCATCGGAATTGAATACAAAAGGCACAATGTCGACTTAAGTACGTGTAGACTGACTTCTCCTACTGTCTATGGTTTGAACCATTCCTGTGACACTAGTTATAGATTCCGACGGTTCATTTCAGGTTTACTGTATCCCTTGGACCTTCTTATTTACGATGAAACATAGAAATTGCACCGGAATTAAATATAAAAGGCACAATGCCGACTTAAGTACAAGAATACTGACTCTTATAACTGTTTATGTTTTGAACCATTCCTGTGACACTAGTTATAGATTCCGATGCTTCACTTCAGGTTTACTGTATCCCTCTGAATTTCTTATTGACGATGAAACACACAAATTGCATCGGAATTAAATACAAAAGGCCCAATGGCGACTTAAATAGAAGTAGACTGACTTTTCTTACTGACTATGATTTGAACCATTCCTGTGACACTAGTTACAGATTCCGATGTTTCATTTCAGGTTTACAGTATCCCTCTGACCTTCTTATTGACGATAAAACATAGAAATTACATCGGAATTAGATACAAAAGACACAATGCCGACTTGAGTACAAGAAGACTGACGTTCTTACTGTCTATGTTTTCAACCATTCTTGTGACACTAGTTATGGATTCCGATGCTTCACTTCAGATATACTGTATCCCTCTGACGTTCTTATTGACGATGAAACACAGAAATTGCGTCGGAATGAAATACAAAACTAACAATGCCGAATTACGTACAAGAAGACTGACTCCTCTTACTGTCTATGTTTTGAACCATCCCTGTGACACTAGTTATAGATTCCGATGCTTCACTCCAGGTTTACTGTATACCTTGGACCTTCTTATTGACGATGAAACACAGAAATAGCATCGAAATTAAATACAAAAGCACAATGCCAACTTAAGTACAAGAAGACGGACTCTTCTTACTGACTATGTTTTGAACCATTCCTGCGACACTAGTTATAGATTCCGATGCCTCACTTCATGTTTACTGTATCCGTCTGACCTTCTTATTGACGATAAAACACAGTAATTACATCGGAATTAAATACAAAAGGCACAATGCCGACTTAAGTACAAGTAGACTGACTCTTCTTACTGTCTATGTTTTGAACCATTCCTGTGACACTAGTTATGGATTCCGATGCTTCATTGCAGATTTACTGTGTCCCTCCGACGTTCTTATTGACGATGAAACACAGAAATTGCGTCGGAATGAAATACAAAAGGCACAATGCCGAATTACGTACAAGAAGACTGACTCCTCTTACTGTCTATGTTTTGAACCATTCCTATGACACTAGTTATAGATTCCGATGCTTCACTCCAGGTTTACTGTATGCCTTGGACCTTCTTATTGACGATGAAACACAGAAATTGCATCGGAATTAAATACAAAAGCACAATGCCGACTTAAGTACAAGAAGACGGACTCTTCTTACTGACTATGTTTTGAACTATTCCTGCGACACTAGTTATAGATTCCGATGCCTCACTTCAGGTTTACTGTATCCGTCTGACCTTCGTGTTGACGATAAAACACAGAAATTGCATCGGAATTAAATACAAAAGGCACAATGCCGACTTAAGTAAAAGAAGTCTGACTCTACTTACTGTCTGTGTTTTGAACTATTCCTGTGACACCAGTTATGGATTGCGATGCTTCACTCCAGGTATACTGTCTCCCTTGGACCTTCTTATTGACGATGAAACACAGAAAGTGCATCGGAATTCAATAAAAAAAGCACAATGTCGACTTAAGTACAAGAAGACTGACTCTGCTTACTGTCAATGTTTTGAACATTCCTGTGATACTAGTTATAGATTTCGATGCTTTACTTCAGGTTTACTGTATCCCTTGGACCTTCTTATTGGCGATGAAACACAGAAATTGCATCGGAATTAAATACAAAAGGCACAATGCTGACTTATGTACAAGAAGAAGGACTCATCTTACTGCCTATGTTTTGAACCATTCCTGTGATTCTAGTTATAGATTTCGATCCTTTACTTCAGGTTTACTGTATCCCTTGGACCTTCCTATTGACAATGAGACACAGAAATCGCATCGGAATTAAATAGAAACAGCACAATGCCGACATAAGTACAAGAAGACTGAATCTTCCTACTGTCAATGTTTTGAAATTTTCCTGTGACACTAGTTATAGATTCCGATGCTTCACTTAAGGTTTACTGTATCCCTTGGACCTTCTTATTGACGATGAAACACACAAATTGCATCGGAATTAAATACAAAATGCACAATGCCTACTTAAGTACAAGAAGACTGACTCTACTTACTGACTATGTTTGAACCATTCCTGTGACACTAGTTATAGATTCCGATGCTTCACTTCAGGTTTACTGTATCCCTCTGACCTTCTTATTGACGGTGAATCACAGACATTGCATCGGAATTGAATACAAAAGGCACAATGTCGACTTAAGTACGTGTAGACTGACTTCTCCTACTGTCTATGGTTTGAACCATTCCTGTGACACTAGTTATAGATTCCGACGGTTCATTTCAGGTTTACTGTATCCCTTGGACCTTCTTATTTACGATGAAACATAGAAATTGCACCGGAATTAAATATAAAAGGCACAATGCCGACTTAAGTACAAGAATACTGACTCTTATAACTGTTTATGTTTTGAACCATTAATGTGACACTAGTTATAGATTCCGATGCTTCACTTCAGGTTTACTGTATCCCTCAGAATTTCTTATTGACGATGAAACACACAAATTGCATCGGAATTAAATACAAAAGGCCCAATGGCGACTTAAATAGAAGTAGACTGACTTTTCTTACTGACTATGTTTTGAACCATTCCTGTGACACTAGTTATAGATTCCGATGTTTCATTTCAGGTTTACAGTATCCCTCTGACCTTCTTATTGACGATAAAACATAGAAATTACATCGGAATTAGATACAAAAGACACAATGCCGACTTGAGTACAAGAAGACTGACGTTCTTACTGTCTATGTTTTGAACCATTCTTGTGACACTAGTTATGGATTCCGATGCTTCACTTCAGATATACTGTATCCCTCTGACGTTCTTATTGACGATGAAACACAGAAATTGCGTCGGAATGAAATACAAAACTAACAATGCCGAATTACGTACAAGAAGACTGACTCCTCTTACTGTCTATGTTTTGAACCATCACTGTGACACTAGTTATAGATTCCGATGCTTCACTCCAGGTTTACTGTATACCTTGGACCTTCTTATTGACGATGAAACACAGAAATAGCATCGAAATTAAATACAAAAGCACAATGCCAACTTAAGTACAAGAAGACGGACTCTTCTTACTGACTATGTTTTGAACCATTCCTGCGACACTAGTTATAGATTCCGATGCCTCACTTCATGTTTACTGTATCCGTCTGACCTTCTTATTGACGATAAAACACAGTAATTACATCGGAATTAAATACAAAAGGCACAATGCCGACTTAAGTACAAGTAGACTGACTCTTCTTACTGTCTATGTTTTGAACCATTCCTGTGACACTAGTTATGGATTCCGATGCTTCATTGCAGATTTACTGTGTCCCTCCGACGTTCTTATTGACGATGAAACACAGAAATTGCGTCGGAATGAAATACAAAAGGCACAATGCCGAATTACGTACAAGAAGACTGACTCCTCTTACTGTCTATGTTTTGAACCATTCCTGTGACACTAGTTATAGATTCCGATGCTTCACTCCAGGTTTACAGTATGCCTTGGACCTTCTTATTGACGATGAAACACAGAAATTGCATCGGAATTAAATACAAAAGCACAATGCCGACTTAAGTACAAGAAGACGGACTCTTCTTACTGACTATGTTTTGAACTATTCCTGCGACACTAGTTATAGATTCCGATGCCTCACTTCAGGTTTACTGTATCCGTCTGACCTTCCGGTTGACGATAAAACACAGAAATTGCATCGGAATTAAATACAAAAGGCACAATGCCGACTTAAGTAAAAGAAGTCTGACTCTACTTACTGTCTGTGTTTTGAACTATTCCTGTGACACCAGTTATGGATTGCGATGCTTCACTCCAGGTATACTGTCTCCCTTGGACCTTCTTATCGACGATGAAGCACAGAAATTGCATCGGAATTAAATAAAAAAAGCACAATGTCGACTTAAGTACAAGACGACTGACTCTGCTTACCGTCAATGTTTTGAACCATTCCTGTGATACTAGTTATAGATTTCGATGCTTTACTTCAGGTATACTGTGTCCCTTGGACCTTCTTATTGACGATGAAACACAGAAATTGCATCGGAATTAAATACAAAAGCACAATGCTGACTTATGTACAAGAAGAAGGACTCATCTTACTGTCTATGATTTGAACCATTGGTGTGACACTAGTTATGGATTCCGATGCTTGACTCCAGGTTTACTGTATACCTTGGACCTTCTTATTGACGATGAAACACAGAAATTGCATGGGAATTAAATATAAAGGCACAATATCGACTAAAGTACAAGAAGACGGACTCTTCTTACTGACAATGTTTTGAACCATTCCTGTGACACTAGTTATAGATTCCGATGCTTCACTTCAGGTTTACTGTATCCCTTGGACCTTCCTATTGACAATGAGACACAGAAATCGCATCGGAATGAAATAGAAACAGCACAATGCCGACATAAGTACAAGAAGACTGACTCTTCCTACTCTCTATGTTTTGAACCATTCCTGTGACACTAGTTTTTTATTCCGATGCTTCACTTGAGGTTACTGTATCCCTCGGACCTTCTTATTCACGATGAAACATAGAAATATCATCGGAATTAAATAGAAAAGGCACAATACCGACTTCACTACAGGAAGACTGACTCTTCTTACTGACTATGTTTTGAACCATTCTTGTGACACTAGTTATAGATTCCAATGCTTAACTTCACGATTACTGTATCCCACTGACCTTCTTAGTGACGATGAAACACAGAAAATGCATCGGAATTAAATACAAAAGGCACAATGCCGACATAAGTACAAGAAGACTGACTCTTCTTACTGACTATGTTTTTAACCATTCCAGTGCCACTAGTTATAGATTCCAATGTTTCATTTCAGGTTTACAGTATCCCTCTGACCATCTTATTGACGATAAAACACAGAAATTACATCGGAATTAATTACAAAAGGCACAATGCCGACTTAAGTACAAGAAGCCTGACTCTTCTTACTGTCTAAGTTTTGAACCATTCCTGTGATACTAGTTAAGGATTCCGATGCTTCACTTCAGATTTACTGTATCCCTCTAATCTACTTACTGAAGATAAAACACAGAAATTGCATCGGAATTAAATACAAAAGGCACAATGCCGACTTAAGTACAAGAAGACTGACTCTTCTTACTGTCTATATTTTGAACCATTCCTGTGACACTAGTTATAGATTCCGATGCTACACTCCAGGTTTATTGTATCGCTTGGACCTTCTTATTGACGATGAAACACAGAAATTGCATCGGAGTTAAATAGAAAAGGCACAATGCCGACATAAGCACAAGAAGACTGACTCTTCTTACTGACTATGTTTTGAACCATTCCTGTGATACTAGTTATAGATTCCGATGCTTCACTTCAGGTTTACTGTATCCCTTGGACCTTCTTATTGACGATGAAACACACAAATTGCATCGGAATTAAATACAAAATGCACAATGCATACTTAAGTACAAGAAGACTGACTCTACTTACTGACTATGTTTGAACCATTCCTGTGACACTAGTTATAGATTCCGATGCTTCACTTCAGGTTTACTGTATCCCTCTGACCTTTTTATTGACGGTGAATCACAGACATTGCATCGGTATTGAATACAAATGGCACAATGTCGACTTAAGTACGTGTAGACTGACTTCTCCTACTGTCTATGGTTTGAACCATTCCTGTGACACTAGTTATAGATTCCGATGCTTCACTTCAGGTTTACAGTATCCCTCTGACCTTCTTATTGACGATAAAACATAGAAATTACATCGGAATTAGATACAAAAGACACAATGCCGACTTGAGTACAAGAAGACTGACGTTCTTACTGTCTATGTTTTGAACCATTCTTGTGACACTAGTTATGGATTCCGATGCTTCACTTCAGATTTACTGTATCCCTCTGACGTTCTTATTGACGATGAAACACAGAAATTGCGTCGGAATGAAATACAAAACTAACAATGCCGAATTAGGTACAAGAAGACTGACGCCTCTTACTGTCTATGTTTTGATCCATCCCTGTGACACTAGTTATAGATTCCGATGCTTCACTCCAGGTTTACTGTATACCTTGGACCTTCTTATTGACGATGAAACACAGAAATAGCATCGGAATTAAATACAAAAGCACAATGCCGACTTAAGTACAAGAAGACGGACTCTTCTTACTGACTATGTTTTGAACCATTCCTGCGACACTAGTTATAGATTCCGATGCCTCACTTCACGTTTACTGTATCCGTCTGACCTTCTTATTGACGATAAAACACAGTAATTACATCGGAATTAAATACAAAAGGCACAATACCGACTTAAGTACAAGTAGACTGACTCTTCTTACTGTCTATCGTTTGAACCATTCCTGTGACACTAGTTATGGATTCCGATGCTTCATTGCAGATTTACTGTGTCCCTCCGACGTTCTTATTGACGATGAAACACAGAAATTGCGTCGGAATGAAATACAAAAGGCACAATGCCGAATTACGTACAAGAAGACTGACTCCTCTTACTGTCTATGTTTTGAACCATTCCTGTGACACTAGTTATAGATTCCGATGCTTCACTCCAGGTTTACTCTATGCCTTGGACCTTGTTATTGACGATGAAACACAGAAATTGCGTCGTAATGAAATACAAAAGGCACAATGCCGAATTACGTACAAGAAGACTGACTCCTCTTACTGTCTATGTTTTGAACTATTCCTGCGACACTAGTTATAGATTCCGATGCCTCACTTCAGGTTTACTGTATCCGTCTGACCTTCGTGTTGACGATAAAACACAGAAATTGCATCGGAATTAAATACAAAAGGCACAATGCCGACTTAAGTAAAAGATGTCTGACTCTACTTACTGTCTGTGTTTTGAACCATTCCTGTGACACCAGTTATGGATTGCGATGCTTCACTCCAGGTATACTGTCTCCCTTGGACCTTCTTATTGACGATGAAACACAGAAATTGCATCGGAATTAAATAAAAAAAGCACAATGTCGACTTAAGTACAAGACGACTGACTCTGCTTACCGTCAATGTTTTGAACCATTCCTGTGACACTAGTTATAGATTCCGATGCTTCACTTCAGGTTTACTGTATCCCTTGGACCTTCCTATTGACAATGAGACACAGAAATCGCATCGGAATGTAATAGAAACAGCACAATGCCGACATAAGTACAAGAAGACTGACTCTTCCTACTCTCTATGTTTTGAACCATTCCTGTGACACTAGTTTTTTATTCCGATGCTTCACTTGAGGTTACTGTATCCCTCGGACCTTCTTATTCACGATGAAACACAGAAATTGCATCGGAATTAAATAGAAAAGGCACAATACCGACTTAACTACAGGAAGACTGACTCTTCTTACTGACTATGTTTTTAACCATTCCTGTGCCACTAGTTATAGATTACGATGTTTCATTTCAGGTTTACAGTATCAATCTGACCATCTTATTGACGACAAAACACAGAAATTACATCGGAATTAATTACAAAAGGCACAATGCCGACTTAAGTACAAGAAGCCTGACTCTTCTTACTGTCTAAGCTTTGAACCATTCCTGTGACACTAGTTAAGGATTCCGATGCTTCACTTCCGATTTACTGTATCCCTCTGACGTTCTTATTGACGATGAAACACAGAAATTGCGTCGGAATGAAATACAAAAGGCACAATGCCGAATTACGTACAAGAAGACTGACTCCTCTTCCTGTCTATGCTTTGAACCATTCCTGTGACACTAGTTATAGATTCCGATGCTTCACTCCAGGTTTATTGTAAACCTTGGACCTTCTTATTGACGATGAAACAGAAATTGCATCGGAATTATTTACAAAATCACACTGCCGACTTAGGTACAAGAAGACGGACTCTTCATACTGACTATGTATTGAACCATTCCTGTGACACTAGTTATGGATTCCGATGCTTCACTTCAGATTTACTGTATCCCATTAATCTACTTACTGAAGATAAAACACAGAAATTAAATCGGAATTAAATACAAAAGGCACAATGCCGACTTAAGTACAAGAAGACTGACTCTTCTTACTGACTATGTTTTGAACCATTCCTGTGACAATAGTTATAGATTTCGATGCTTTACTTCAGGTATACTGTGTCCCTTGGACCTTCTTATTGACGATGAAACACAGAAATTGCATCGGAATTAAATACAAAAGCACAATGCTGACTTATGTACAAGAAGAAGGACTCATCTTACTGTCTATGATTTCAACCATTGGTGTGACACTAGTTATGGATTCCGATGCTTGACTCCAGGTTTACTGTATACCTTGGACCTTCTTATTGACGATTGAAACACAGAAATTGCATGGGAATTAAATATAAAGGCACAATATCGACTAAAGTACAAGAAGACGGACTCTTCTTACTGACAATGTTTTGAACCATTCCTGTGACACTAGTTATAGATTCCGATGCTTCACTTCAGGTTTACTGTATCCCTTGGACCTTCCTATTGACAATGAGACACAGAAATCGCATCGGAATGAAATAGAAACAGCACAATGCCGACATAAGTACAAGAAGACTGACTCTTCCTACTCTCTATGTTTTGAACCATTCCTGTGACACTAGTTTTTTATTCCGATGCTTCACTTGAGGTTACTGTATCCCTCGGACCTTCTTATTCACGATGAAACACAGAAATATCATCGGAATTAAATAGAAAAGGCACAATACCGACTTCACTACAGGAAGACTGACTCTTCTTACTGACTATGTTTTGAACCATTCTTGTGACACTAGTTATAGATTCCAATGCTTAACTTCACGATTACTGTATCCCACTGACCTTCTTAGTGACGATGAAACACAGAAAATGCATCGGAATTAAATACAAAAGGCACAATGCCGACATAAGTACAAGAAGACTGACTCTTCTTACTGACTATGTTTTTAACCATTCCAGTGCCACTAGTTATAGATTCCGATGTTTCATTTCAGGTTTACAGTATCCCTCTGACCATCTTATTGACGATAAAACACAGAAATTACATCGGAATTAATTACAAAAGGCACAATGCCGACTTAAGTACAAGAAGCCTGACTCTTCTTACTGTCTAAGTTTTGAACCATTCCTGTGATACTAGTTAGTTAAGGATTCCGATGCTTCACTTCAGATTTACTGTATCCCTCTAATCTACTTACTGAAGATAAAACACAGAAATTGCATCGGAATTAAATACAAAAGGCACAATGCCGACTTAAGTACAAGAAGACTGACTCTTCTTACTGTCTATATTTTGAACCATTCCTGTGACACTGGTTATAGATTCCGATGCTACACTCCAGGTTTATTGTATCGCTTGGACCTTCTTATTGACGATGAAACACAGAAATTGCATCGGAGTTAAATAGAAAAGGCACAATGCCGACATAAGCACAAGAAGACTGACTCTTCTTACTGACTATGTTTTGAACCATTCCTGTGACACTAGTTATAGATTCCGATGCTTCACTTCAGGTTTACTGTATCCCTTGGACCTTCTTATTGACGATGAATCACACAAATTGCATCGGAATTAAATACAAAACGCACAATGCATACTTAAGTACAAGAAGACTGACTCTACTTACTGACTATGTTTGAACCATTCCCTGTGACACTAGTTATAGATTCCGATGCTTCACTTCAGGTTTACAGTATCCCTCTGACCTTCTTATTGACGATAAAACATAGAAATTACATCGGAATTAGATACAAAAGACACAATGCCGACTTGAGTACAAGAAGACTGACGTTCTTACTGTCTATGTTTTGAACCATTCTTGTGACACTAGTTATGGATTCCGATGCTTCACTTCAGATTTACTGTATCCCTCTGACGTTCTTATTGACGATGAAACACAGAAATTGCGTCGGAATGAAATACAAAACTAACAATGCCGAATTAGGTACAAGAAGACTGACGCCTCTTACTGTCTATGTTTTGATCCATCCCTGTGACACTAGTTATAGATTCCGATGCTTCACTCCAGGTTTACTGTATACCTTGGACCTTCTTATTGACGATGAAATACAGAAATAGCATCGGAATTAAATACAAAAGCACAATGCCGACTTAAGTACAAGAAGACGGACTCTTCTTACTGACTATGTTTTGAACCATTCCTGCGACACTAGTTATAGATTCCGATGCCTCACTTCATGTTTACTGTATCCGTCTGACCTTCTTATTGACGATAAAACACAGTAATTACATCGGAATTAATACAAAAGGCACAATGCCGACTTAAGTACAAGTAGACTGACTCTTCTTACTGTCTATCGTTTGAACCATTCCTGTGACACTAGTTATGGATTCCGATGCGTCATTGCAGATTTACTGCGTCCCTCCGACGTTCTTATTGACGATGAAACACAGAAATTGCGTCGGAATGAAATACAAAAGGCACAATGCCGAATTACGTACAAGAAGACTGACTCCTCTTACTGTCTATGATTTGAACCATTCCTGTGACACTAGTTATAGATTCCGATGCTTCACTCCAGGTTTACTCTATGCCTTGGACCTTGTTATTGACGATGAAACACAGAAATTGCGTCGGAATGAAATACAAAAGGCACAATGCCGAATTACGTACAAGAAGACTGACTCCTCTTACTGTCTATGTTTTGAACTATTCCTGCGACACTAGTTATAGATTCCGATGCCTCACTTCAGGTTTACTGTATCCGTCTGACCTTCGTGTTGACGATAAAACACAGAAATTGCATCGGAATTAAATACAAAAGGCACAATGCCGACTTAAGTAAAAGAAGTCTGACTCTACTTACTGTCTGTGTTTTGAACCATTCCTGTGACACCAGTTATGGATTGCGATGCTTCACTCCAGGTATACTGTCTCCCTTGGACCTTCTTATTGACGATGAAACACAGAAATTGCATCGGAATTAAATAAAAAAAGCACAATGTCGACTTAAGTACAAGACGACTGACTCTGCTTACCGTCAATGTTTTGAACCATTCCTGTGACACTAGTTATAGATTCCGATGCTTCACTTCAGGTTTACTGTATCCCTTGGACCTTCCTATTGACAATGAGACACAGAAATCGCATCGGAATGTAATAGAAACAGCACAATGCCGACATAAGTACAAGAAGACTGACTCTTCCTACTCTCTATGTTTTGAACCATTCCTGTGACACTAGTTTTTTATTCCGATGCTTCACTTGAGGTTACTGTATCCCTCGGACCTTCTTATTCACGATGAAACACAGAAATTGCATCGGAATTAAATAGAAAAGGCACAATACCGACTTAACTACAGGAAGACTGACTCTTCTTACTGACTATGTTTTTAACCATTCCTGTGCCACTAGTTATAGATTACGATGTTTCATTTCAGGTTTACAGTATCCCTCTGACCATCTTATTGACGACAAAACACAGAAATTACATCGGAATTAATTACAAAAGGCACAACGCCGACTTAAGTACAAGAAGCCTGACTCTTCTTACTGTCTAAGCTTTGAACCATTCCTGTGACACTAGTTAAGGATTCCGATGCTTCACTTCCGATTTACTGTATCCCTCTGACGTTCTTATTGACGATGAAACACAGAAATTGCGTCGGAATGAAATACAAAAGGCACAATGCCGAATTACGTACAAGAAGACTGACTCCTCTTCCTGTCTATGCTTTGAACCATTCCTGTGACACTAGTTATAGATTCCGATGCTTCACTCCAGGTTTATTGTAAACCTTGGACCTTCTTATTGACGATGAAACAGAAATTGCATCGGAATTATTTACAAAATCACAATGCCGACTTAGGTACAAGAAGACGGACTCTTCATACTGACTATGTATTGAACCATTCCTGTGACACTAGTTATGGATTCCGATGCTTCACTTCAGATTTACTGTATCCCATTAATCTACTTACTGAAGATAAAACACAGAAATTAAATCGGAATTAAATACAAAAGGCACAATGCCGACTTAAGTACAAGAAGACTGACTCTTCTTACTGTCTATGTTTTGAACCATTCCTGTGACACTAGTTATAGATTCCGATGCTTCACTCCAGGTTTACTGTATCACTTGGACCTTCTTATTGACGATGAAACACAGAAATTGCATCGAAGTTAAGTAGAAGAGGCACAATGCCGACTTAAGTACTAGAAAACTGACTCTTCTTACAGACAATGCTTTGAACCATTCCTGTGACACTAGTTATAGATTCCGATGCTTCACTTCAGGTTTACTGTATCCCTTGGACCTTCCTATTGACAATGAGGCACAGAAATCGCATCGGAATTAAAAAGAAAAGGCACAATGTTGGCTTAAGTAAAAGAAGCCTGCCTCTTCCTACTCTCTATGTTTTGAACCATTTCTGTGACACTAGTTTTTTATTCCTATGCTTCACTCCAGGTTCACTGTATACCTTGGACCTTCTTATTGACGATGAAACACAGAAATTGCATGGAAATTAAATACAAAAGCACAATATCGCCTTAAGTACAAGAAGACGGACTCTTCTTACTGACTATGTTTTGAACCATTCCTGTGACAATAGTTATAGATTCCGATGCTTCACTTGAGGTTTACTGTATTCCTTGGACCTTCCTATTGACAGTGAGACACAGAAATCGCATCGGAATTAAATAGAAACAGCACAATGCCGACATAAGTACAAGAAGACTGACTCTTCCTACTCTCTATGTTTTGTACCATTCCTGTGACACTAGTTTTTTATTCCGATGCTTCACTTGAGGTTACTGTATCCCTCGGACCTTCTTATTGACGATGAAACACAGAAATTGCATCGGAATTAAATAGAAAAGGCACAATACCGACTTAACTACAGGAAAACTGACTCTTCCTACTGAATATGTTTTGAACCATTCTTGTGACACTAGTTATAGATTCCGATGCTTCACTCCAGGTTTACTGTATCGCTTGGACCTTCTTATTGACGATGAAACACAGAAATTGCATCGGAGTTAAATAGAAGAGGCACAATGCCGACTTAAGTACAAGAAAACTGACTCTTCTCACAGACTATGTTTTGAACCATTCCTGTGACACTAGTTATAGATTCCGATGCTTCACTTCAGGTTTACTGTATCCCTTGGACCTTCCTATTGACAATGAGACACAGAAATCGCATCGGAATTAAATAGAAAAGGTGCAATGTTGACTTAAGTAAAAGAAGCCTGCCTCTTCCTACTCTCTATGTTTTAAAACATTTCTGTGACACTAGTTTTTTATTCCGATGCTTCACTCCAGGTTCACTGTATACCTTGGACCTTCTTATTGACGATGAAACACGGAAATTGCATCGGAATTAAATAAAAAAGCACAATGCCGACTTAAGTACAAGAAGACGGACTCTTCTTGATGACTATGTTTTGAACCATTCCTGCGGCACTAGTTATAGATTCCGGTGCCTCACTTCACGTTTACTGTATCCCTCTGACCTTCCTATTGACGATGAAACACAGAAATTACATCGGAATTAAATACAAAAGGCACAATGCCGGCTAAAGTACAAGAAGACTGACTCTTCTTACTGTCTATCTTTTGAACCATTCCTGTGCCACTAGTTATGGGATTCCGATGCTTCACTTCAGATTTACTGTATCCCTCTGAGGTTCTTGTTGACAATGAAAACACAGAAAATGCGTCGGAATGAAATACAAAAGACACAATGCCGAATTACGTACAAGAAGACTGACTCCTCTTACTGTCTATGTTTTGGACCATTCCTGTGACACTAGTTATAGATTGTGATGCTTCACTCCAAGTGTACTGTACACCTTGGACCTTCTTATTGGACGATGAAACACAGAAATTTCATCGGAATTAAATACAAAAGCACAATGTCGACTTAAGTACAAGAAGACGGACAGTTCTTACTGACTATGTTTTGAACCATTCCTGCGAAACTAGTTATAGATTCCGATGCCTCACTTCAGGTTTACTGTTTCCTTCTGACCTTCTTATTGACGATAAAACACAGAAATTGCATCGAAATTAAATACAAAAGGCACAATGCCGACTCAAGTACAAGAAGACAGACCTTTCTTACTGTCCATGTTTTGAACCATTCCTGTGTCACTAGTTATAGATTCCGATGCTTGACTCCAGGTTTACTGTATCGCTTGGACCTTCTTATTGACGATGAAACACAGAAATTGCATCGGAGTTAAATAGAAGAGGCACAATGCCGACTTAAGTACAAGAAGACGGACTCTTCTTACTGACTATGTTTTGAACCATTCCTGTGACACTAGTTATAGATTCCGATGCTTCACTTGAGGTATACTTTATCCCTCGACCTTCTTATTGACGATGAAACACAGAAATTGCATCGGAACTAAATACAAAAGGGCACAATGCCGACTTTAGTACAAGAAGACTAACTCTTCCTACTGTCTATGTTTTTGAACCATTCCTGTGACACTAGTTTTAGATTCCGATGCTTCACTTCAGGTTTACTGTATCCCTTGGACCTTCCTATTGACGATGAGACACAGAAATTCCATCGGAATTAAATAGAAAAGGCACAATGCCGACGTAAGTACAAGAATACTGACTCATCTTACTGTCTATGTTTTGAACCGTCCCTGTGACACTAGTTATAGAATCCGTTGCTTCACATCAGGTTTACTGTATCCCTCTGACCTTCTTATTGACGATGAAACACACAAATTGCATCAGAATTAAATACAAAAGGCACAATGCCGAATTAAGTACAAGAAGACTGACTCTTCTTACTGTCTATGTTTTGAACCATTCCTGGACACTAGTTATAGACTCCGATGCTTCACTCCAGGTTTACTGTATCCCTTGGACCTTCTTATTGACGAAGAAACACAGAAATTGCATCGGAATTAAATACAAAAGGCACAATGCCGACTTAAGTAAATGAAGTCTGACTCTTCTTACTGTCTATGTTTTGAAACATTCCTGTGACACAAGTTGTAGGTTCCGATGCTTCACTCCAGGTCTACTATATCCCTTGGACCTTCTTATTGGCAATGAAACACAGAAATTGCATCAGAATGAAATAGAAAAGGCACAATGATGACTTAAGTACAAGAAGACTGACTCTTCTTACTGACTATGTTTTGAACCATTCCTGTAACACTAGTTATAGATTCCGATGCTTCACTTCAGGTTTACTGTATCCCTTCGACCTTCTTATTGACGATGAAACACAGAAATTGCATCGGAATTAAATACAAAAGGCACAATACCGACTTAAGTACAAGTAGACTGACTCTTCTTACTGACTATGTTTTGAACCATTCCTGTGACACTAGTCATAGATTCCGATGCTTCACTTAAGGATTACTGTATCCCTCTGACCTTCTTATTGACGATTACACATAGAAATTGCATCGGAATTAAATACAAAAGGCACATTGCCGACTTAAGTACAAGAAGACTTACTCCTCCTACTGACTATGTTTTGAACCAATTCTGTGACACTAGTTATAGATTCCGATGCTTCACTTCAGGTTTTACTGTATCCCTTGGACCTTCCTATTGACGATGCGACAGAGAAATTGCATCAGAATTAAATACAAAAGGCACAATGCCGAATTAAGTACAAGAAGACTGACTCTTCTTACAGTCTATGCTTTGAACCATCCCAGGTACACTAGTTATAGATTCCTATGCTTCACTCCATGTTTACTGTATCCCTTGGTCCTTCATATTGACGATGAAACACAGAGATTGCATCGGAATTAAATACAATACTCACAATGCCGAATTAAGTACAAGAAGACTGACTCTTCCTACTGTCTATGTTTTGAACCATTCCTGTGACACTAGTTATAGATTCCGATGCTTCACTTCGGGTTTACTGTATACCTTGGACCTTCTTATTGACGATGAAACACTGAAATTGCATCGGAATTAAATAGAAAAGGCACAATGCCGACTTATGTACAAGAATACTGACTCATCTTACTGTCTATGCTTTGAACCGTTCCTGTGACACTAGTTATAGATTCTGAAGCTTCACTCCAGGTTTACTATATCCCTTGGACCTTCCTATTGACGATGAAACACAATAATTGCATCGGAATTAAATAAATAAAGCACAATGACGACTTAAGTACAAGAAGACTGACTCTTGTTACTGACTATGTTTTGAACCATTCCTGTGACACTAGTTATAAATTCCGATGCTTCACTTCAGGTTTACTGTATCCCTCTGACCTTCTTATTGACGATGAAATACAGAAATTGCATCAGAATTAAATAGAAAAGGCACAATGATGTCTTAAGTACAAGAAGACTGACTCTTTTCATTGACTATGTTTTGAACCATTCCTGTGACACTAGTTATAGATTCCGATGCTTCACTTCAGGTTTATTGTATCCCTTGGACCTTCTTATAGACGATGAAACACAGAAATTGCATCGGAATTAAATACAAAATGCACAATACCGAATTAAGTACAGGAAGACTGACTCTTCTTACTGACTATGTTTTGAACCATTCCTGTGACACTAGTCATAGATTTCGATGCTTAAGTTTAGGATTACTGTATCCCTCTGACCTTCTTATTGACGATGAAACACAGAAAATGCATCGGAATTAATTACAAAAGGCGCAATGCCGACTTAAGTACAAGAACACCGACTCTTCTTACTGTCTATGTTTTGAACCATCCCTGGGACACTAGTTATAGATTCCGATGCTTCACTCTAGGTTTACTGTATCCCTTGGACCTTCTTATTGACGATGAAACACAGAAATTAGATCGGAATTAAATACAATAGGCAAAATGCCGACTTAAGTACAAGAAGACTGACTCTTCCTACTGTCTATGTTTTGGACCATTCCAGTGACACTAGTTATAGATTCCGACGCTTCACTCCAGGTTTACTGTATCCCTTGGACCTTCTTATTGACGATGAAACACTGAAATTGCATCGGAATTAAATACAAAAGGCACAATGCCGACTTAAGTATAAGAAGACGTACTCTTCTTACTGTCTATGTTTTGAACCATTCCTGTGACACTAGTTATAGATTCCGATACATCACATCATGATTACTGTATCCTTCTGACCTTCTTATTGACGATGAAACACAGAAATTGCATCGGAATTAAATACAAAAGCCACAATGCCGACTTAAGTTAATGAAGTCTGACTCTTCTTACTGTCTATGTTTTGAACCATTCCTGTGACACAAGTTGTAGATTCCGATGCTTCACTCCAGGTTTACTATATCCCTTGGACCTTCTTATAGGCGATGAAACACAGAAATTGCATCAGAATGAAATAGAAAAGGCCCAATGATGACTTAAGTACAAGAAGACTGACTCTTCTTACTGACTATGTTTTGAACCATTCCTGTGACACTAGTTATAGATTCCGATGCTTCACTTCAGGTTTACTGTATCCCTTCGACCTTCTCATTGACGATGAAACACAGAAATTGCATCGGAATTAAATACAAAAGGCACAATACCGACTTCAGTACAAGTAGACTGACTCTTCTTACTGACTATGTTTTGAACCATTCCTGTGACACTAGTCATAGATTCCGATGCTTCACTTAAGGATTACTGTATCCCTCTGACCTTCTTAGTGACGATTACACACAGAAATTGCATCGGAATTAAATACAATAGGCACATTGCCGACTTAAGTACAAGAAGACTTACTCCTCCTACTGACTACGGTTTGAACCATTCCTGTGACACTAGTTGTAGATTCCGATGCTTCACTCCAGGTTTACTGTAACCCTTGGACCTTCTTATTGACGATGAAACACAGACATTGCATCAGAATTAAATAGAAAAGGCACAATGCCGACTTAAGTACAAGAATACTGACTCATCTTACTGTCTCTGTTTTGAACCGTCCCTGTGACACTAGTTATAGATTTCGATGCCTCATTCCAGGTTTACTGTATCCTTTGGACCTTCTTATTGACGATGAAACACAAAAATTGCATCAGAGGTAAATTCAAATAGCACAATGCCGACTTAAGTACAAGAAGACTGACTCTTCTTACTGACTATGTTTTGAACCATTCCTGTAACACTAGTTATAGATTCCGATGCTTCACTTCAGGTTTACTGTATCCCTCTTACCTTCTTATTGACGATGAAACACAGAAATTGCATCAGAATTAAATAGAAAAGGCACAATGATGACTTAAGTACAAGAAGTCTGACTCTTCGTACTGACTATGATTTGAACCATTCTTATGACACTGGTTATAGATCTCGATGATTCCCTTCAGGTTTACTGTATCCCTTGGACCTTCTTATTGACGATGAAACACAGAAATTGCATCGGAATTAAATACAAAAGGCACAATACCGACTTAAGTACAAGCAGACTGACTCTTCCTACTGTCTATGTTTTCAACCATTCCTGTGACACTAGTCATAGATTCCGATGCTTCACTTCAGTTTTACTGCATCCTTTGGACCTTCTTATTGACGATGAAACACAGAATTTGCATCGGAATTAAATACAAAAGGCACAATACCGACTTAAGTACAAGAAGACTGACTCTTCTTACTGACTATGTTTTGAACCAATCCTGTGACACTTGTCATAGATTCCGATGCTTCACTTCAGGATTACTGTATCCCTGTGACCTTCTTATTGACGATGAAACACAGAAATTGCACCGGTATTAAATACAAAAGGCACAATGCCGACATATGTACAAGAAGACTGACTCTTCTTTCTGACTATGTTTTGAACCATTCCTGTTACACTAGTAGTAGATTCCGATGCTTCACTTCAGGTTTACTGTATCCCTCTGACCTTCTTATTGACGATGAAACACAGAAATTGCATCAGAATTAAATACAAAAGGCACAATACCGAATTAAGTACAAGAGGACTGACTCTTCTTACTGACTATGTTTTGAACCATTCCTGGACACTAGTTATAGACTCCGATGCTTCAACCCAGGTTTACTGTATCCCTTCGACCTTCTTATTGACGATGAAACACAGAAATTGCATCGGAATTAAATACAAAAGGCACAATGATGACTTAAGTACAAGAAGACTGACTCTTTTTACAGACTATGATTTGAACCATTCCTGTGACACTAGTTATAGATTCCGATGCTTCACTTCAGGTTTACTGTATCCCTCTTACCTTCTTATTGACGATGAAACACAAAATTTGCATCGGAATTAAATACAAAAGGCACAATACTGACTTAGGAACAGGAAGACTGATTCTTCTTACTGACTATGTATTGAACCATTCCTGTTACACTAGTCATAGATCTCGATGCTTCACTTCAGGATTACTGTATCCCTCTGACCTTCTTATTGACGATGAAACACAGAAATTGCATCTTAATTAATTGCAATAGGCACAACGCCGACTTAAGTACAAAAGGACCGACTTTTCTTACTGTCTATGTTTTGAAACATCCCTGGGACACTAGTTATAGATTCCGATGCTTCACTCTAGGTTTACTGTATCCCTTGGACCTTTTTATTGACGATGAAACACAGAAATTGCATCGGAATTAAATACAATAGGCAAAATGCCGACTTAAGTACAAGCAGACTGACTCTTCCTACTGTCTATGTTTTCAACCATTCCTGTGACACTAGTCATAGATTCCGATGCTTCACTTCAGTTTTACTGTATCCCTTGGACCTTGTTATTGACGATGAAACACAGAAATTGCATCGGAATTAAATACAAAAGGCACAATACCGACTTAAGTACAAGAAGACTGACTCTTCTTACTGACTATGTTTTGAACCAATCCTGTGACACTTGTCATAGATTCCGATGCTTAACATCAGGATTACTGTATCCCTCTGATCTTCTTATTGAAGATGAAACACAGAAATTGCATCGGAATTAAATACAAAAGGCACATTGCCGACTTAAGTACAAGAAGACTAACTCTTCTTACTGTCTATGTTTTGAACCATCCCTGTGACACTAGTTACAAATTCCGATGCTTCACTACAGGTTTACTGTATCCCTTGGACCTTCTTATTGACGATGAAACACAGAAATTGTATCGCAATTAAATACAAAAGGCACAATGCCGACTTAAGTACACGAAGACTGACTCTTCTTACTGTCTTTGTTTTGAACCATTCCTGGACACTAGTTATAGACTCCGATGCTTCACTCCAGGTTAACTGTATCCCTTGGACCTTCTTATTGACGATGAAACACAGAAATCGCATCGGAATTAAATACAAAAGGCACAATGATGACTTAAGTACAAGTTGACTGACTCTTTTTACTGTCTATGATTTGAACCATTCCTGTGACACTAGTTATAGGTTCCGATGCTTCACTCCAGGTTTACTGTATCCCTTGGACATTCTTATTGACGATGAAACACAGAAATGGCATCAGAATTAAATAGAAAAGGCACAAAGATGACTTAAGTACTGACTTTTTACTGACTATGTTTTGAACCATTCCTGTGACACTAGTTATAGATTCCGATGCCTCGCTTCAGGTTTACTGTATCCCTTGGACCTTCTTATTGACGATGAAACACAGAAATTGCATCGGAATTAAATACAAAAGGCACAATACCGACTTAAGTACAGGAAGACTAACTCTTCTTACTGTCTATGTGTTGAACCATTCCTGTGACACTAGTCATAGATTTCGATTCTTCACTTCAGGATTACTGTATCCCTCTGACCTTCTTATTGACGATGAAACACAGAAATTGCATCAGAATTAAATACAAAAGGCACAATGCCGAATTAAGTACAAGAAGACTGACTCTTCTTACTGACAATGTTTTGAACCATTCCTGTGACACTAGTTATAAGTTCCGATGCTTCACTTCAGGTTTACTGTATCCCTCTGACCTTCTTATTGACGATGAAATACAGAAATTGCATCAGAATTAAATAGAAAAGGCACAATGATATCTTGGGTACAAGAAGACTGACTCTTTTCACTGACTATGCTTTGAACCATTCCTGTGACACTAGTTATAGATTCCGATGCTTCACTTCAGGTTTATTGTATCCCTTGGACCTTCTTATAGACGATGAAACACAGAAATTGCATCGGAATTAAATACAAAAGGCACAATACCGACTTAAGTACAGGAAGACCGACTCTTCTTACTGACTATGCTTCGAACCATTCCTGTGACACTAGTCATAGATTTCGATGCTTAACTTCAGGATTACTGTTTCCCTTTGACCTTCTTATTGACGATGAAACACAGAAAATGCATCGGAATTAATTACAAAAGGCGCAATGCCGACTTAAGTACAAGAACACCGACTCTTCTTACTGTCTATGTTTTGAACCATCCCTGGGACACTAGTTACAGATTCCGATACATCACATCATGATTACTGTATCCATCTGACCTTCTTATTGACGATGAAACACAGAAATTGCTTCGGAATTAAATACAAAAGGCACAATGCCGACATAAGTACATATAGACTGACTTTTAATGCGGTCTATGTTTTGAACCATTCCTGTGACACTAGTCATAGACTCCGATGCTTCACCCCAGGTTTACTGTATCCCTTGGACCTTCTTATTGACGAAGAAACACAGAAATTGCATCGGAATTAAATACAAAAGGCACAATGCCGACTTAAGTAAATGAAGTCTGACTCTTCTTACTGTCTATGTTTTGAACCATTCCTGTGACACTAGTTATAGATTCCGATGCTTCACTTCAGGTTTACTGTATCCCTTCGACCTTCTTATTGACGATGAAACACAGAAATTGCATCGGTTTACTGTATCCCTTCGACCTTCTTATTGACGATGAAACACAGAAATTGCATCGGAATTAAATACAAAAGGCACAATGCCGACTTAAGTAAATGAAGTCTGACTCTTCTTACTGTCTATGTTTTGAACCATTCCTGTGACACTATTTATAGATTCCGATGCTTCACTTCAGGTTTACTGTATCCCTTCGACCTTCTTATGGACGATGAAACACAGAAATTGCATCGGAATTAAATACAAAAGGCACAATACCGACTTAAGTACAAGTAGACTGACTCTTCTTACTGACTATGTTTTGAACCATTCCTGTGACACTAGTTATAGATTCCGATGCTTCACTTCAGGTTTACTGTATCCCTTCGACCTTCTTATTGACGATGAAACACAGAAATTGCATCGGAATTAAATACAAAAGGCACATTGCCGACTTAAGTACAAGAAGACTTACTCCTCCTACTGACTATGGTTTGAACCATTCCTGTGACACTAGTTGTAGATTCCGATGCTTCACTCCAGGTTTACTGTATCCCTTGGACCTTCTTATTGACGATGAAACACAGAAATTGCATCAGAATTATATAGAAAAGGCACAATGCCGACTTAAGTACAAGAATACTGACTCATCTTACTGTCTCTGTTTTGAACCGTCCCTGTGACACTAGTTATAGATTTCGATGCCTCATTCCAGGTTTACTGTATCCTTTGGACCTTCTTATTGACGATGAAACACAAAAATTGCATCAGAGGTAAATTCAAATAGCACAATGCCGACTTAAGTACAAGAAGACTGACTCTTCTTACTGACTATGTTTTGAACCATTCCTGTAACACTAGTTATAGATTCCGATGCTTCACTTCAGGTTTACTGTATCCCTCTTACCTTCTTATTGACGATGAAACACAGAAATTGCATCAGAATTAAATAGAAAAGGCACAATGATGACTTAAGTACAAGAAGTCTGACTCTTCGTACTGACTATGATTTGAACCATTCTTATGACACTGGTGATAGATTTCGATGATTCCCTTCAGGTTTACTGTATCCCTTGGACCTTCTTATTGACGATGAAACACAGAAATTGCATCGGAATTAAATACAAAAGGCACAATACCGACTTAAGTACAAGAAGACTGACTCATCTTACTGACTATGTTTTGAACCTTTCCAGTGACACTAGTCATAGATTCCGATGCTTCACTTCAGGATTACTGTATCCCTGTGACCTTCTTATTGACGATGAAACACAGAAATTGCACCGGTATTAAATACAAAAGGCACAATGCCGACATATGTACAAGAAGACTGACTCTTCTTTCTGACTATGTTTTGAACCATTCCTGTTACACTAGTAGTAGATTCCGATGCTTCACTTCAGGTTTACTGTATCCCTCTGACCTTCTTATTGACGATGAAACACAGAAATTGCATCAGAATTAAATACAAAAGGCACAATACCGAATTAAGTACAAGAGGACTGACTCTTCTTACTGACTATGTTTTGAACCATTCCTGGACACTAGTTATAGACTCCGATGCTCACCCCAGGTTTACTGTATCCCTTCGACCTTCTTATTGACGATGAAACACAGAAATTGCATCGGAATTAAATACAAAAGGCACAATGATGACTTAAGTACAAGAAGACTGACTCTTTTTACAGACTATGATTTGAACCATTCCTGTGACACTAGTTATAGATTCCGATGCTTCACTTCAGGTTTACTGTATCCCTCTTACCTTCTTATTGACGATGAAACACAAAATTTGCGTCGGAATTAAATACAAAAGGCACAATACTGACTTAGGAACAGGAAGACTGATTCTTCTTACTGACTATGTATTGAACCATTCCTGTTACACTAGTCATAGATCTCGATGCTTCACTTCAGGATTACTGTATCCCTTGGACCTTCTTATTGACGATGAAACACAGAAATTGCATCGGAATTAAATACAAAAGGCACAATACCGACTTAAGTACAAGAAGACTGACTCCTCTTACTGACTATGTTTTGAACCAATCCTGTGACACTTGTCATAGATTCCGATGCTTAACATCAGGATTACTGTATCCCTCTGATCTTCTTATTGAAGATGAAACACAGAAATTGCATCGGAATTAAATACAAAAGGCACAATGCCGACTTAAGTACAAGAAGACTAACTCTTCTTACTGTCTATGTTTTGAACCATCCCTGTGACACTAGTTACAAAATTCCGATGCTTCACTACAGGTTTACTGTATCCCTTGGACCTTCTTATTGACGATGAAACACAGAAATTGTATCGCAATTAAATACAAAAGGCACAATGCCGACTTAAGTACACGAAGACTGACTCTTCTTACTGTCTACGTTTTGAACCATTCCTGGACACTAGTTATAGACTCCGATGCTTCACTCCAGGTTAACTGTATCCCTTGGACCTTCTTATTGAGGATGAAACACAGAAATCGCATCGGAATTAAATACAAAAGGCACAATGATGACTTAAGTACAAGAAGACTGACTCTTTTTACTGTCTATGATTTGAACCATTCCTGTGACACTAGTTATAGATTCCGATGCTTCACTCCAGGTTTACTGTATCCCTTGGACATTCTTATTGACGATGAAACACAGAAATGGCATCTGAATTAAATAGAAAAGGCACAAAGATGACTTAAGTACTGACTTTTTACTGACTATGTTTTGAACCATTCCTGTGACACTAGTTATAGATTCCGATGCCTCACTTCAGGTTTACTGTATCCCTTGGACCTTCTTATTGACGATGAAACACAGAAATTGCATCGGAATTAAATACAAAAGGCACAATACCGACTTAAGTACAGGAAGACTAACTCTTCTTACTGTCTATGTGTTGAACCATTCCTGTGACACTAGTCATAGATTTCGATTCTTCACTTCAGGATTACTGTATCCCTCTGACCTTCTTATTGACGATGAAACACAGAAATTGCATCAGAATTAAATACAAAAGGCACAATGCCGAATTAAGTACAAGAAGACTGACTCTTCTTACTGACAATGTTTTGAACCATTCCTGTGACACTAGTTATAACTTCCGATGCTTCACTTCAGGTTTACTGTATCCCTCTGACCTTCTTATTGACGATGAAATACAGAAATTACATCAGAATTAAATAGAAAAGGCACAATGATGTCTTGGGTACAAGAAGACTGACTCTTTTCACTGACTATGCTTTGAACCATTCCTGTGACACTAGTTATAGATTCCGATGCTTCACTTCAGGTTTATTGTATCCCTTGGACCTTCTTATAGACGATGAAACACAGAAATTGCATCGGAATTAAATACAAAAGGCACAATACCGACTTAAGTACAGGGAGACTGACTCTTCTTACTGACTATGTTTTGAACCATTCCTGTGACACTAGTCATAGATTTCGATGCTTAACTTCAGGATTACTGTATCCCTCTGACCTTCTTATTGACGATGAAACACAGAAAATGCATCGGAATTAATTACAAAAGGCGCAATGCCGACTTAAGTACAAGAACACCGACTCTTCTTACTGTCTATGTTTTGAACCATCCCTGGGACACTAGTTACAGATTCCGATACATCACATCATGATTACTGTATCCTTCTGACCTTCTTATTGACGATGAAACACAGAAATTGCTTCGGAATTAAATACAAAACGCACAATGCCGACATAAGTACATATAGACTGACTTTTAATGCGGTCTATGTTTTGAAGCATTCCTGTGACACTAGTCATAGACTCCGATGCTTCACCCCAGGTTTACTGTATCCCTTGGACCTTCTTATTGACGAAGAAACACAGAAATTGCATCGGAATTAAATACAAAAGGCACAATGCCGACTTAAGTAAATGAAGTCTGACTCTTCTTACTGTCTATGTTTTGAACCATTCCTGTGACACTAGTTATAGATTCCGATGCTTCACTTCAGGTTTACTGTATCCCTTCGACCTTCTTATTGACGATGAAACACAGAAATTGCATCGGTTTACTGTATCCCTTCGACCTTCTTATTGACGATGAAACACAGGAATTGCACCGGAATTAAATACAAAAGGCACAATGCCGACTTAAGTAAATGAAGTCTGACTCTTCTTACCGTCTATGTTTTGAACCATTCCTGTGACACTAGTTATAGATTCCGATGCTTCACTTCAGGTTTACTGTATCCCTTCGACCTTCTTATTGACGATGAAACACAGAAATTGCATCGGAATTAAATACAAAAGGCACAATACCGACTTAAATACAAGAAGACTGACTCTTCTTACTGACTATGTTTTGAACCAATCCTGTGACACTTGTCATAGATTCCGATGCTTAACATCAGGATTACTGTATCCCTCTGATCTTCTTATTGAAGATGAAACACAGAAATTGCATCGGAATTAAATACAAAAGGCACAATGCCGACTTAAGTACAAGAAGACTAACTCTTCTTACTGTCTATGTTTTGAACCATCCCTGTGACACTAGTTACAAATTCCGATGCTTCACTACAGGTTTACTGTATCCCTTGGACCTTCTTATTGACGATGAAACACAGAAATTGTATCGCAATTAAATACAAAAGGCACAATGCCGACTTAAGTACACGAAGACTGACTCTTCTTACTGTCTATGTTTTGAACCATTCCTGGACACTAGTTATAGACTCCGATGCTTCACTCCAGGTTAACTGTATCCCTTGGACCTTCTTATTGACGATGAAACACAGAAATCGCATCGGAATTAAATACAAAAGGCACAATGATGACTTAAGTACAAGAAGACTGACTCTTTTTACTGTCTATGATTTGAACCATTCCTGTGACACTAGTTATAGATTCCGATGCTTCACTACAGGTTTACTGTATCCCTTGGACATTCTTATTGACGATGAAACACAGAAATGGCATCACAATTAAATAGAAAAGGCACAAAGATGACTTAAGTACTGACTTTTTACTGACTATGTTTTGAACCATTCCTGTGACACTAGTTATAGATTCCGATGCCTCACTTCAGGTTTACTGTATCCCTTGGACCTTCTTATTGACGATGAAACACAGAAATTGCATCGGAATTAAATACAAAAGGCACAATACCGACTTAAGTACAGGAAGACTAGCTCTTCTTACTGTCTATGTGTTGAACCAATCCTGTGACACTAGTCATAGATTTCGATTCTTCACTTCAGGATTACTGTATCCCTCTGACCTTCTTATTGACGATGAAACACAGAAATTGCATCAGAATTAAATACAAAAGGCACAATGCCGAATTAAGTACAAGAAGACTGACTCTTCTTACTGACAATGTTTTGAACCATTCCTGTGACACTAGTTATAAGTTCCGATGCTTCACTTCAGGTTTACTGTATCCCTCTGACCTTCTTATTGACGATGAAATACAGAAATTGCATCAGAATTAAATAGAAAAGGCACAATGATGTCTTGGGTACAAGAAGACTGACTCTTTTCACTGACTATGCTTTGAACCATTCCTGTGACACTAGTTATAGACTCCGATGCTTCACTCCAGGTTAACTGTATCCCTTGGACCTTCTTATTGACGATGAAACACAGAAATCGCATCGGAATTAAATACAAAAGGCACAATGATGACTTAAGTACAAGTTGACTGACTCTTTTTACTGTCTATGATTTGAACCATTCCTGTGACACTAGTTATAGGTTCCGATGCTTCACTCCAGGTTTACTGTATCCCTTGGACATTCTTATTGACGATGAAACACAGAAATGGCATCAGAATTAAATAGAAAAGGCACAAAGATGACTTAAGTACTGACTTTTTACTGACTATGTTTTGAACCATTCCTGTGACACTAGTTATAGATTCCGATGCCTCACTTCAGGTTTACTGTATCCCTTGGACCTTCTTATTGACGATGAAACACAGAAATTGCATCGGAATTAAATACAAAAGGCACAATACCGACTTAAGTACAGGAAGACTAACTCTTCTTACTGTCTATGTGTTGAACCATTCCTGTGACACTAGTCATAGATTTCGATTCTTCACTTCAGGATTACTGTATCCCTCTGACCTTCTTATTGACGATGAAACACAGAAATTGCATCAGAATTAAATACAAAAGGCACAATGCCGAATTAAGTACAAGAAGACTGACTCTTCTTACTGACAATGTTTTGAACCATTCCTGTGACACTAGTTATAAGTTCCGATGCTTCACTTTAGGTTTACTGTATCCCTCTGACCTTCTTATTGACGATGAAATACAGAAATTGCATCAGAATTAAATAGAAAAGGCACAATGATATCTTGGGTACAAGAAGACTGACTCTTTTCACTGACTATGCTTTGAACCATTCCTGTGACACTAGTTATAGATTCCGATGCTTCACTTCAGGTTTATTGTATCCCTTGGACCTTCTTATAGACGATGAAACACAGAAATTGCATCGGAATTAAATACAAAAGGCACAATACCGACTTAAGTACAGGAAGACTGACTCTTCTTACTGACTATGCTTCGAACCATTCCTGTGACACTAGTCATAGATTTCGATGCTTAACTTCAGGATTACTGTTTCCCTTTGACCTTCTTATTGACGATGAAACACAGAAAATGCATCGGAATTAATTACAAAAGGCGCAATGCCGACTTAAGTACAAGAACACCGACTCTTCTTACTGTCTATGTTTTGAACCATCCCTGGGACACTAGTTACAGATTCCGATACATCACATCATGATTACTGTATCCTTCTGACCTTCTTATTGACGATGAAACACAGAAATTGCTTCGGAATTAAATACAAAAGGCACAATGCCGACATAAGTACATATAGACTGACTTTTAATGCGGTCTATGTTTTGAACCATTCCTGTGACACTAGTCATAGACTCCGATGCTTCACCCCAGGTTTACTGTATCCCTTGGACCTTCTTATTGACGAAGAAACACAGAAATTGCATCGGAATTAAATACAAAAGGCACAATGCCGACTTAAGTAAATGAGGTCTGACTCTTCTTACTGTCTATGTTTTGAACCATTCCTGTGACACTAGTTATAGATTCCGATGCTTCACTTCAGGTTTACTGTATCCCTTCGACCTTCTTATTGACGATGAAACACAGAAATTGCATCGGTTTACTGTTTCCCTTCGACCTTCTTATTGACGATGAAACACAGAAATTGCATCGGAATTAAATACAAAAGGCACAATGCTGACTTAAGTAAATGAAGTCTGACTCTTCTTACTGTCTATGTTTTGAACCATTCCTGTGACACTATTTATAGATTCCGATGCTTCACTTCAGGTTTACTGTATCCCTTCGACCTTCTTATGGACGATGAAACACAGAAATTGCATCGGAATTAAATACAAAAGGCACAATACCGACTTAAGTACAAGTAGGCTGACTCTTCTTACTGACTATGTTTTGAACCATTCCTGTGACACTAGTTATAGATTCCGATCCTTCACTTCAGGTTTACTGTATCCCTTTGACCTTCTTATTGACGATGAAACACAGAAATTGCATCGGAATTAAATACAAAAGGCACATTGCCGACTTAAGTACAAGAAGACTTACTCCTCCTACTGACTATGGTTTGAACCATTCCTGTGACACTAGTTGTAGATTCCGATGCTTCACTCCAGGTTTACTGTATCCCTTGGACCTTCTTATTGACGATGAAACACAGAAATTGCATCAGAATTAAATAGAAAAGGCACAATGCCGACTTAAGTACAAGAATACTGACTCATCTTACTGTCTCTGTTTTGAACCGTCCCTGTGACACTAGTTATAGATTTCGATGCCTCATTCCAGGTTTACTGTATCCTTTGGACCTTCTTATTGACGATGAAACAAAAAAATTGCATCAGAGGTAAATTCAAATAGCACAATGCCGACTTAAGTACAAGATGACTGACTCTTCTTACTGACTATGTTTTGAACCATTCCTGTAACACTAGTTATAGATTCCGATGCTTCACTTCAGGTTTACTGTATCCCTCTTACCTTCTTATTGACGATGAAACACAGAAATTGCATCAGAATTAAATAGAAAAGGCACAATGATGACTTAAGTACAAGAAGTCTGACTCTTCGTACTGACTATGATTTGAACCATTCTTATGACACTGGTTATAGATTTCGATGATTCCCTTCAGGTTTACTGTATCCCTTGGACCTTCTTATTGACGATGAAACACAGAAATTGCATCGGAATTAAATACAAAAGGCACAATACCGACTTAAGTACAAGAAGACTGACTCATCTTACTGACTATGATTTGAACCTTTCCAGTGACACTACTCATAGATTCCGATGCTTCACTTCAGGATTACTGTATCCCTGTGACCTTCTTATTGACGATGAAACACAGAAATTGCACCGGTATTAAATACAAAAGGCACAATGCCGACATATGTACAAGAAGACTGACTCTTCTTTCTGACTATGTTTTGAACCATTCCTGTTACACTAGTAGTAGATTCCGATGCTTCACTTCAGGTTTACTGTATCCCTCTGACCTTCTTATTGACGATGAAACACAGAAATTGCATCAGAATTAAATACAAAAGGCACAATACCGAATTAAGTACAAGAGGACTGACTCTTCTTACTGACTATGTTTTGAACCATTCCTGGACACTAGTTATAGACTCCGATGCTCACCCCAGGTTTACTGTATCCCTTCGACCTTCTTATTGACGATGAAACACAGAAATTGCATCGGAATTAAATACAAAAGGCACAATGATGACTTAAGTACAAGAAGACTGACTCTTTTCACTGACTATGCTTTGAACCATTCCTGTGACACTAGTTATAGATTCCGATGCTTCACTTCAGGTTTATTGTATCCCTTGGACCTTCTTATAGACGATGAAACACAGAAATTGCATCGGAATTAAATACAAAAGGCACAATACCGACTTAAGTACAGGAAGACTGACTCTTCTTACTGACTATGCTTCGAACCATTCCTGTGACACTAGTCATAGATTTCGATGCTTAACTTCAGGATTACTGTTTCCCTTTGACCTTCTTATTGACGATGAAACACAGAAAATGCATCGGAATTAATTACAAAAGGCGCAATGCCGACTTAAGTACAAGAACACCGACTCTTCTTACTGTCTATGTTTTGAACCATCCCTGGGACACTAGTTACAGATTCCGATACATCACATCATGATTACTGTATCCTTCTGACCTTCTTATTGACGATGAAACACAGAAATTGCTTCGGAATTAAATACAAAAGGCACAATGCCGACATAAGTACATATAGACTGACTTTTAATGCGGTCTATGTTTTGAACCATTCCTGTGACACTAGTCATAGACTCCGATGCTTCACCCCAGGTTTACTGTATCCCTTGGACCTTCTTATTGACGAAGAAACACAGAAATTGCATCGGAATTAAATACAAAAGGCACAATGCCGACTTAAGTAAATGAAGTCTGACTCTTCTTACTGTCTATGTTTTGAACCATTCCTGTGACACTAGTTATAGATTCCGATGCTTCACTTCAGGTTTACTGTATCCCTTCGACCTTCTTATTGACGATGAAACACAGAAATTGCATTGGTTTACTGTTTCCCTTCGACCTTCTTATTGACGATGAAACACAGAAATTGCATCGGAATTAAATACAAAAGGCACAATGCTGACTTAAGTAAATGAAGTCTGACTCTTCTTACTGTCTATGTTTTGAACCATTCCTGTGACACTATTTATAGATTCCGATGCTTCACTTCAGGTTTACTGTATCCCTTCGACCTTCTTATGGACGATGAAACACAGAAATTGCATCGGAATTAAATACAAAAGGCACAATACCGACTTAAGTACAAGTAGACTGACTCTTCTTACTGACTATGTTTTGAACCATTCCTGTGACACTAGTTATAGATTCCGATGCTTCACTTCAGGTTTACTGTATCCCTTCGACCTTCTTATTGACGATGAAACACAGAAATTGCATCGGAATTAAATACAAAAGGCACATTGCCGACTTAAGTACAAGAAGACTTACTCCTCCTACTGACTATGGTTTGAACCATTCCTGTGACACTAGTTGTAGATTCCGATGCTTCACTCCAGGTTTACTGTATCCCTTGGACCTTCTTATTGACGATGAAACACAGAAATTGCATCAGAATTAAATAGAAAAGGCACAATGCCGACTTAAGTACAAGAATACTGACTCATCTTACTGTCTCTGTTTTGAACCGTCCCTGTGACACTAGTTATAGATTTCGATGCCTCATTCCAGGTTTACTGTATCCTTTGGACCTTCTTATTGACGATGAAACACAAAAATTGCATCAGAGGTAAATTCAAATAGCACAATGCCGACTTAAGTACAAGAAGACTGACTCTTCTTACTGACTATGTTTTGAACTATTCCTGTAACACTAGTTATAGATTCCGATGCTTCACTTCAGGTTTACTGTATCCCTCTTACCTTCTTATTGACGATGAAACACAGAAATTGCATCAGAATTAAATAGAAAAGGCACAATGATGACTTAAGTACAAGAAGTCTGACTCTTCGTACTGACTATGATTTGAACCATTCTTATGACACTGGTTATAGATTTCGATGATTCCCTTCAGGTTTACTGTATCCGTTGGACCTTCTTATTGACGATGAAACACAGAAATTGCATCGGAATTAAATACAAAAGGCACAATACCGACTTAAGTACAAGAAGACTGACTCATCTTACTGACTATGTTTTGAACCTTTCCAGTGACACTAGTCATAGATTCCGATGCTTCACTTCAGGATTACTGTATCCCTGTGACCTTCTTATTGACGATGAAACACAGAAATTGCACCGGTATTAAATACAAAAGGCACAATGCCGACATATGTACAAGAAGACTGACTCTTCTTTCTGACTATGTTTTGAACCATTCCTGTTACACTAGTAGTAGATTCCGATGCTTCACTTCAGGTTTACTGTATCCCTCTGACCTTCTTATTGACGATGAAACACAGAAATTGCATCAGAATTAAATACAAAAGGCACAATACCGAATTAAGTACAAGAGGACTGACTCTTCTTACTGACTATGTTTTGAACCATTCCTGGACACTAGTTATAGACTCCGATGCTCACCCCAGGTTTACTGTATCCCTTCGACCTTCTTATTGACGATGAAACACAGAAATTGCATCGGAATTAAATACAAAAGGCACAATGATGACTTAAGTACAAGAAGACTGACTCTTTTTACAGACTATGATTTGAACCATTCCTGTGACACTAGTTATAGATTCCGATGCTTCACTTCAGGTTTACTGTATCCCTCTTACCTTCTTATTGACGATGAAACACAAAATTTGCGTCGGAATTAAATACAAAAGGCACAATACTGACTTAGGAACAGGAAGACTGATTCTTCTTACTGACTATGTATTGAACCATTCCTGTTACACTAGTCATAGATCTCGATGCTTCACTTCAGGATTACTGTATCCCTCTGACCTTCTTATTGACGATGAAACACAGAAATTGCATCTTAATTAATTACAATAGGCACAACGCCGACTTAAGTACAAAAGGACCGACTTTTCTTACTGTCTATGTTTTGAAACATCCCTGGGACACTAGTTATAGATTCCGATGCTTCACTCTAGGTTTACTGTATCCCTTGGACCTTCTTATTGACGATGAAACACAGAAATTGCATCGGAATTAAATACAAAAGGCACAATGCCGACTTAAGTACAAGAAGACTAACTCTTCTTACTGTCTATGTTTTGAACCATCCCTGTGACACTAGTTACAAAATTCCGATGCTTCACTACAGGTTTACTGTATCCCTTGGACCTTCTTATTGACGATGAAAGACAGAAATTGTATCGCAATTAAATACAAAAGGCACAATGCCGACTTAAGTACACGAAGACTGACTCTTCTTACTGTCTACGTTTTGAACCATTCCTGGACACTAGTTATAGACTCCGATGCTTCACCCCAGGTTTACTGTATCCCTTGGACCTTCTTATTGACGAAGAAACACAGAAATTGCATCGGAATTAAATACAAAAGGCACAATGCCGACTTAAGTAAATGATGTCTGACTCTTCTTACTGTCTATGTTTTGAACCATTCCTGTGACACTAGTTATAGATTCCGATGCTTCACTTCAGGTTTACTGTATCCCTTCGACCTTCTTATTGACGATGAAACACAGAAATTGCATCGGTTTACTGTATCCCTTCGACCTTCTTATTGACGATGAAACACAGAAATTGCACCGGAATTAAATACAAAAGGCACAATGCCGACTTAAGTAAATGAAGTCTGACTCTTCTTACCGTCTATGTTTTGAACCATTCCTGTGACACTAGTTATAGATTCCGATGCTTCACTTCAGGTTTACTGTATCCCTTCGACCTTCTTATTGACGATGAAACACAGAAATTGCATCGGAATTAAATACAAAAGGCACAATACCGACTTAAATACAAGAAGACTGACTCTTCTTACTGACTATGTTTTGAACCAATCCTGTGACACTTGTCATAGATTCCGATGCTTAACATCAGGATTACTGTATCCCTCTGATCTTCTTATTGAAGATGAAACACAGAAATTGCATCGGAATTAAATACAAAAGGCACAATGCCGACTTAAGTACAAGAAGACTAACTCTTCTTACTGTCTATGTTTTGAACCATCCCTGTGACACTAGTTACAAATTCCGATGCTTCACTACAGGTTTACTGTATCCCTTGGACCTTCTTATTGACGATGAAACACAGAAATTGTATCGCAATTAAATACAAAAGGCACAATGCCGACTTAAGTACACGAAGACTGACTCTTCTTACTGTCTATGTTTTGAACCATTCCTGGACACTAGTTATAGACTCCGATGCTTCACTCCAGGTTAACTGTATCCCTTGGACCTTCTTATTGACGATGAAACACAGAAATCGCATCGGAATTAAATACAAAAGGCACAATGATGACTTAAGTACAAGAAGACTGACTCTTTTTACTGTCTATGATTTGAACCATTCCTGTGACACTAGTTATGGATTCCGATGCTTCACTACAGGTTTACTGTATCCCTTGGACATTCTTATTGACGATGAAACACAGAAATGGCATCAGAATTAAATAGAAAAGGCACAAAGATGACTTAAGTACTGACTTTTTACTGACTATGTTTTGAACCATTCCTGTGACACTAGTTATAGATTCCGATGCCTCACTTCAGGTTTACTGTATCCCTTGGACCTTCTTATTGACGATGAAACACAGAAATTGCATCGGAATTAAATACAAAAGGCACAATACCGACTTAAGTACAGGAAGACTAACTCTTCTTACTGTCTATGTGTTGAACCAATCCTGTGACACTAGTCATAGATTTCGATTCTTCACTTCAGGATTACTGTATCCCTCTGACCTTCTTATTGACGATGAAACACAGAAATTGCATCAGAATTAAATACAAAAGGCACAATGCCGAATTAAGTACAAGAAGACTGACTCTTCTTACTGACAATGTTTTGAACCATTCCTGTGACACTAGTTATAAGTTCCGATGCTTCACTTCAGGTTTACTGTATCCCTCTGACCTTCTTATTGACGATGAAATACAGAAATTGCATCAGAATTAAATAGAAAAGGCACAATGATGTCTTGGGTACAAGAAGACTGACTCTTTTCACTGACTATGCTTTGAACCATTCCTGTGACACTAGTTATAGACTCCGATGCTTCACTCCAGGTTAACTGTATCCCTTGGACCTTCTTATTGACGATGAAACACAGAAATCGCATCGGAATTAAATACAAAAGGCACAATGATGACTTAAGTACAAGTTGACTGACTCTTTTTACTGTCTATGATTTGAACCATTCCTGTGACACTAGTTATAGGTTCCGATGCTTCACTCCAGGTTTACTGTATCCCTTGGACATTCTTATTGACGATGAAACACAGAAATGGCATCAGAATTAAATAGAAAAGGCACAAAGATGACTTAAGTACTGACTTTTTACTGACTATGTTTTGAACCATTCCTGTGACACTAGTTATAGATTCCGATGCCTCACTTCAGGTTTACTGTATCCCTTGGACCTTCTTATTGACGATGAAACACAGAAATTGCATCGGAATTAAATACAAAAGGCACAATACCGACTTAAGTACAGGAAGACTAACTCTTCTTACTGTCTATGTGTTGAACCATTCCTGTGACACTAGTCATAGATTTCGATTCTTCACTTCAGGATTACTGTATCCCTCTGACCTTCTTATTGACGATGAAACACAGAAATTGCATCAGAATTAAATACAAAAGGCACAATGCCGAATTAAGTACAAGAAGACTGACTCTTCTTACTGACAATGTTTTGAACCATTCCTGTGACACTAGTTATAAGTTCCGATGCTTCACTTTAGGTTTACTGTATCCCTCTGACCTTCTTATTGACGATGAAATACAGAAATTGCATCAGAATTAAATAGAAAAGGCACAATGATATCTTGGGTACAAGAAGACTGACTCTTTTCACTGACTATGCTTTGAACCATTCCTGTGACACTAGTTATAGATTCCGATGCTTCACTTCAGGTTTATTGTATCCCTTGGACCTTCTTATAGACGATGAAACACAGAAATTGCATCGGAATTAAATACAAAAGGCACAATACCGACTTAAGTACAGGAAGACTGACTCTTCTTACTGACTATGCTTCGAACCATTCCTGTGACACTAGTCATAGATTTCGATGCTTAACTTCAGGATTACTGTTTCCCTTTGACCTTCTTATTGACGATGAAACACAGAAAATGCATCGGAATTAATTACAAAAGGCGCAATGCCGACTTAAGTACAAGAACACCGACTCTTCTTACTGTCTATGTTTTGAACCAACCCTGGGACACTAGTTACAGATTCCGATACATCACATCATGATTACTGTATCCTTCTGACCTTCTTATTGACGATGAAACACAGAAATTGCTTCGGAATTAAATACAAAAGGCACAATGCCGACATAAGTACATATAGACTGAATTTTAATGCGGTCTATGTTTTGAACCATTCCTGTGACACTAGTCATAGACTCCGATGCTTCACCCCAGGTTTACTGTATCCCTTGGACCTTCTTATTGACGAAGAAACACAGAAATTGCATCGGAATTAAATACAAAAGGCACAATGCCGACTTAAGTAAATGAAGTCTGACTCTTCTTACTGTCTATGTTTTGAACCATTCCTGTGACACTAGTTATAGATTCCGATGCTTCACTTCAGGTTTACTGTATCCCTTCGACCTTCTTATTGACGATGAAACACAGAAATTGCATCGGTTTACTGTTTCCCTTCGACCTTCTTATTGACGATGAAACACAGAAATTGCATCGGAATTAAATACAAAAGGCACAATGCTGACTTAAGTAAATGAAGTCTGACTCTTCTTACTGTCTATGTTTTGAACCATTCCTGTGACACTATTTATAGATTCCGATGCTTCACTTCAGGTTTACTGTATCCCTTCGACCTTCTTATGGACGATGAAACACAGAAATTGCATCGGAATTAAATACAAAAGGCACAATACCGACTTAAGTACAAGTAGGCTGACTCTTCTTACTGACTATGTTTTGAACCATTCCTGTGACACTAGTTATAGATTCCGATGCTTCACTTCAGGTTTACTGTATCCCTTCGACCTTCTTATTGACGATGAAACACAGAAATTGCATCGGAATTAAATACAAAAGGCACATTGCCGACTTAAGTACAAGAAGACTTACTCCTCCTACTGACTATGGTTTGAACCATTCCTGTGACACTAGTTGTAGATTCCGATGCTTCACTCCAGGTTTACTGTATCCCTTGGACCTTCTTATTGACGATGAAACACAGAAATTGCATCAGAATTAAATAGAAAAGGCACAATGCCGACTTAAGTACAAGAATACTGACTCATCTTACTGTCTCTGTTTTGAACCGTCCCTGTGACACTAGTTATAGATTTCGATGCCTCATTCCAGGTTTACTGTATCCTTTGGACCTTCTTATTGACGATGAAACACAAATATTGCATCAGAGGTAAATTCAAATAGCACAATGCCGACTTAAGTACAAGAAGACTGACTCTTCTTACTGACTATGTTTTGAACCATTCCTGTAACACTAGTTATAGATTCCGATGCTTCACTTCAGGTTTACTGTATCCCTCTTACCTTCTTATTGACGATGAAACACAGAAATTGCATCAGAATTAAATAGAAAAGGCACAATGATGACTTAAGTACAAGAAGTCTGACTCTTCGTACTGACTATGATTTGAACCATTCTTATGACACTGGTTATAGATTTCGATGATTCCCTTCAGGTTTACTGTATCCCTTGGACCTTCTTATTGACGATGAAACACAGAAATTGCATCGGAATTAAATACAAAAGGCACAATACCGACTTAAGTACAAGAAGACTGACTCATCTTACTGACTATGTTTTGAACCTTTCCAGTGACACTAGTCATAGATTCCGATGCTTCACTTCAGGATTACTGTATCCCTGTGACCTTCTTATTGACGATGAAACACAGAAATTGCACCGGTATTAAATACAAAAGGCACAATGCCGACATATGTACAAGAAGACTGACTCTTCTTTCTGACTATGTTTTGAACCATTCCTGTTACACTAGTAGTAGATTCCGATGCTTCACTTCAGGTTTACTGTATCCCTCTGACCTTCTTATTGACGATGAAACACAGAAATTGCATCAGAATTAAATACAAAAGGCACAATACCGAATTAAGTACAAGAGGACTGACTCTTCTTACTGACTATGTTTTGAACCATTCCTAGACACTAGTTATAGACTCCGATGCTCACCCCAGGTTTACTGTATCCCTTCGACCTTCTTATTGACGATGAAACACAGAAATTGCATCGGAATTAAATACAAAAGGCACAATGATGACTTAAGTACAAGAAGACTGACTCTTTTCACTGACTATGCTTTGAACCATTCCTGTGACACTAGTTATAGATTCCGATGCTTCACTTCAGGTTTATTGTATCCCTTGGACCTTCTTATAGACGATGAAACACAGAAATTGCATCGGAATTAAATACAAAAGGCACAATACCGACTTAAGTACAGGAAGACTGACTCTTCTTACTGACTATGCTTCGAACCATTCCTGTGACACTAGTCATAGATTTCGATGCTTAACTTCAGGATTACTGTTTCCCTTTGACCTTCTTATTGACGATGAAACACAGAAAATGCATCGGAATTAATTACAAAAGGCGCAATGCCGACTTAAGTACAAGAACACCGACTCTTCTTACTGTCTATGTTTTGAACCATCCCTGGGACACTAGTTACAGATTCCGATACATCACATCATGATTACTGTATCCTTCTGACCTTCTTATTGACGATGAAACACAGAAATTGCTTCGGAATTAAATACAAAAGGCACAATGCCGACATAAGTACATATAGACTGACTTTTAATGCGGTCTATGTTTTGAACCATTCCTGTGACACTAGTCATAGACTCCGATGCTTCACCCCAGGTTTACTGTATCCCTTGGACCTTCTTATTGACGAAGAAACACAGAAATTGCATCGGAATTAAATACAAAAGGCACAATGCCGACTTAAGTAAATGAAGTCTGACTCTTCTTACTGTCTATGTTTTGAACCATTCCTGTGACACTAGTTATAGATTCCGATGCTTCACTTCAGGTTTACTGTATCCCTTCGACCTTCTTATTGACGATGAAACACAGAAATTGCATCGGTTTACTGTTTCCCTTCCACCTTCTTATTGACGATGAAACACAGAAATTGCATCGGAATTAAATACAAAAGGCACAATGCTGACTTAAGTAAATGAAGTCTGACTCTTCTTACTGTCTATGTTTTGAACCATTCCTGTGACACTATTTATAGGTTCCGATGCTTCACTTCAGGTTTACTGTATCCCTTCGACCTTCTTATGGACGATGAAACACAGAAATTGCATCGGAATTAAATACAAAAGGCACAATACCGACTTAAGTACAAGTGGACTGACTCTTCTTACTGACTATGTTTTGAACCATTCCTGTGACACTAGTTATAGATTCCGATGCTTCACTTCAGGTTTACTGTATCCCTTAGACCTTCTTATTGACGATGAAACACAGAAATTGCATCGGAATTAAATACAAAAGGCACATTGCCGACTTAAGTACAAGAAGACTTACTCCTCCTACTGACTATGGTTTGAACCATTCCTGTGACACTAGTTGTAGATTCCGATGCTTCACTCCAGGTTTACTGTATCCCTTGGACCTTCTTATTGACGATGAAACACAGAAATTGCATCAGAATTAAATAGAAAAGGCACAATGCCGACTTAAGTACAAGAATACTGACTCATCTTACTGTCTCTGTTTTGAACCGTCCCTGTGACACTAGTTATAGATTTCGATGCCTCATTCCAGGTTTACTGTATCCTTTGGACCTTCTTATTGACGATGAAACACAAAAATTGCATCAGAGGTAAATTCAAATAGCACAATGCCGACTTAAGTACAAGAAGACTGACTCTTCTTACTGACTATGTTTTGAACCATTCCTGTAACACTAGTTATAGATTCCGATGCTTCACTTCAGGTTTACTGTATCCCTCTTACCATCTTATTGACGATGAAACACAGAAATTGCATCAGAATTAAATAGAAAAGGCACAATGATGACTTAAGTACAAGAAGTCTGACTCTTCGTACTGACTATGATTTGAACCATTCTTATGACACTGGTTATAGATTTCGATGATTCCCTTCAGGTTTACTGTATCCCTTGGACCTTCTTATTGACGATGAAACACAGAAATTGCATCGGAATTAAATACAAAAGGCACAATACCGACTTAAGTACAAGAAGACTGACTCATCTTACTGACTATGTTTTGAACCTTTCCAGTGACACTAGTCATAGATTCCGATGCTTCACTTCAGGATTACTGTATCCCTGTGACCTTCTTATTGACGATGAAACACAGAAATTGCACCGGTATTAAATACAAAAGGCACAATGCCGACATATGTACAAGAAGACTGACTCTTCTTTCTGACTATGTTTTGAACCATTCCTGTTACACTAGTAGTAGATTCCGATGCTTCACTTCAGGTTTACTGTATCCCTCTGACCTTCTTATTGACGATGAAACACAGAAATTGCATCAGAATTAAATACAAAAGGCACAATACCGAATTAAGTACAAGAGGACTGACTCTTCTTACTGACTATGTTTTGAACCATTCCTGGACACTAGTTATAGACTCCGATGCTCACCCCAGGTTTACTGTATCCCTTCGACCTTCTTATTGACGATGAAACACAGAAATTGCATCGGAATTAAATACAAAAGGCACAATGATGACTTAAGTACAAGAAGACTGACTCTTTTTACAGACTATGATTTGAACCATTCCTGTGACACTAGTTATAGATTCCGATGCTTCACTTCAGGTTTACTGTATCCCTCTTACCTTCTTATTGACGATGAAACACAAAATTTGCGTCGGAATTAAATACAAAAGGCACAATACTGACTTAGGAACAGGAAGACTGATTCTTCTTACTGACTATGTATTGAACCATTCCTGTTACACTAGTCATAGATCTCGATGCTTCACTTCAGGATTACTGTATCCCTCTGACCTTCTTATTGACGATGAAACACAGAAATTGCATCTTAATTAATTACAATAGGCACAACGCCGACTTAAGTACAAAAGGACCGACTTTTCTTACTGTCTATGTTTTGAAACATCCCTGGGACACTAGTTATAGATTCCGATGCTTCACTCTAGGTTTACTGTATCCCTTGGACCTTCTTATTGACGATGAAACACAGAAATTGCATCGGAATTAAATACAAAAGGCACAATGCCGACTTAAGTACAAGAAGACTAACTCTTCTTACTGTCTATGTTTTGAACCATCCCTGTGACACTAGTTACAAAATTCCGATGCTTCACTACAGGTTTACTGTATCCCTTGGACCTTCTTATTGACGATGAAACACAGAAATTGTATCGCAATTAAATACAAAAGGCACAATGCCGACTTAAGTACACGAAGACTGACTCTTCTTACTGTCTACGTTTTGAACCATTCCTGGACACTAGTTATAGACTCCGATGCTTCACTCCAGGTTAACTGTATCCCTTGGACCTTCTTATTGAGGATGAAACACAGAAATCGCATCGGAATTAAATACAAAAGGCACAATGATGACTTAAGTACAAGAAGACTGACTCTTTTTACTGTCTATGATTTGAACCATTCCTGTGACACTAGTTATAGATTCCGATGCTTCACTCCAGGTTTACTGTATCCCTTGGACATTCTTATTGACGATGAAACACAGAAATGGCATCAGAATTAAATAGAAAAGGCACAAAGATGACTTAAGTACTGACTTTTTACTGACTATGTTTTGAACCATTCCTGTGACACTAGTTATAGATTCCGATGCCTCACTTCAGGTTTACTGTATCCCTTGGACCTTCTTATTGACGATGAAACACAGAAATTGCATCGGAATTAAATACAAAAGGCACAATACCGACTTAAGTACAGGAAGACTAACTCTTCTTACTGTCTATGTGTTGAACCATTCCTGTGACACTAGTCATAGATTTCGATTCTTCACTTCAGGATTACTGTATCCCTCTGACCTTCTTATTGACGATGAAACACAGAAATTGCATCAGAATTAAATACAAAAGGCACAATGCCGAATTAAGTACAAGAAGACTGACTCTTCTTACTGACAATGTTTTGAACCATTCCTGTGACACTAGTTATAACTTCCGATGCTTCACTTCAGGTTTACTGTATCCCTCTGACCTTCTTATTGACGATGAAATACAGAAATTGCATCAGAATTAAATAGAAAAGGCACAATGATGTCTTGGGTACAAGAAGACTGACTCTTTTCACTGACTATGCTTTGAACCATTCCTGTGACACTAGTTATAGATTCCGATGCTTCACTTCAGGTTTATTGTATCCCTTGGACCTTCTTATAGACGATGAAACACAGAAATTGCATCGGAATTAAATACAAAAGGCACAATACCGACTTAAGTACAGGAAGACTGACTCTTCTTACTGACTATGTTTTGAACCATTCCTGTGACACTAGTCATAGATTTCGATGCTTAACTTCAGGATTACTGTATCCCTCTGACCTTCTTATTGACGATGAAACACAGAAAATGCATCGGAATTAATTACAAAAGGCGCAATGCCGACTTAAGTACAAGAACACCGACTCTTCTTACTGTCTATGTTTTGAACCATCCCTGGGACACTAGTTACAGATTCCGATACATCACATCATGATTACTGTATCCTTCTGACCTTCTTATTGACGATGAAACACAGAAATTGCTTCGGAATTAAATACAAAAGGCACAATGCCGACATAAGTACATATAGACTGACTTTTAATGCGGTCTATGTTTTGAAGCATTCCTGTGACACTAGTCATAGACTCCGATGCTTCACCCCAGGTTTACTGTATCCCTTGGACCTTCTTATTGACGAAGAAACACAGAAATTGCATCGGAATTAAATACAAAAGGCACAATGCCGACTTAAGTAAATGAAGTCTGACTCTTCTTACTGTCTATGTTTTGAACCATTCCTGTGACACTAGTTATAGATTCCGATGCTTCACTTCAGGTTTACTGTATCCCTTCGACCTTCTTATTGACGATGAAACACAGAAATTGCATCGGTTTACTGTATCCCTTCGACCTTCTTATTGACGATGAAACACAGAAATTGCACCGGAATTAAATACAAAAGGCACAATGCCGACTTAAGTAAATGAAGTCTGACTCTTCTTACCGTCTATGTTTTGAACCATTCCTGTGACACTAGTTATAGATTCCGATGCTTCACTTCAGGTTTACTGTATCCCTTCGACCTTCTTATTGACGATGAAACACAGAAATTGCATCGGAATTAAATACAAAAGGCACAATACCGACTTAAATACAAGAAGACTGACTCTTCTTACTGACTATGTTTTGACCCAATCCTGTGACACTTGTCATAGATTCCGATGCTTAACATCAGGATTACTGTATCCCTCTGATCTTCTTATTGAAGATGAAACACAGAAATTGCATCGGAATTAAATACAAAAGGCACAATGCCGACTTAAGTACAAGAAGACTAACTCTTCTTACTGTCTATGTTTTGAACCATCCCTGTGACACTAGTTACAAATTCCGATGCTTCACTACAGGTTTACTGTATCCCTTGGACCTTCTTATTGACGATGAAACACAGAAATTGTATCGCAATTAAATACAAAAGGCACAATGCCGACTTAAGTACACGAAGACTGACTCTTCTTACTGTCTATGTTTTGAACCATTCCTGGACACTAGTTATAGACTCCGATGCTTCACTCCAGGTTAACTGTATCCCTTGGACCTTCTTATTGACGATGAAACACAGAAATCGCATCGGAATTAAATACAAAAGGCACAATGATGACTTAAGTACAAGAAGACTGACTCTTTTTACTGTCTATGATTTGAACCATTCCTGTGACACTAGTTATAGATTCCGATGCTTCACTCCAGGTTTACTGTATCCCTTGGACATTCTTATTGACGATGAAACACAGAAATGGCATCAGAATTAAATAGAAAAGGCACAAAGATGACTTAAGTACTGACTTTTTACTGACTATGTTTTGAACCATTCCTGTGACACTAGTTATAGATTCCGATGCCTCACTTCAGGTTTACTGTATCCCTTGGACCTTCTTATTGACGATGAAACACAGAAATTGCATCGGAATTAAATACAAAAGGCACAATACCGACTTAAGTACAGGAAGACTAACTCTTCTTACTGTCTATGTGTTGAACCATTCCTGTGACACTAGTCATAGATTTCGATTCTTCACTTCAGGATTACTGTATCCCTCTGACCTTCTTATTGACGATGAAACACAGAAATTGCATCAGAATTAAATACAAAAGGCACAATGCCGAATTAAGTACAAGAAGACTGACTCTTCTTACTGACAATGTTTTGAACCATTCCTGTGACACTAGTTATAACTTCCGATGCTTCACTTCAGGTTTACTGTATCCCTCTGACCTTCTTATTGACGATGAAATACAGAAATTGCATCAGAATTAAATAGAAAAGGCACAATGATGTCTTGGGTACAAGAAGACTGACTCTTTTCACTGACTATGCTTTGAACCATTCCTGTGACACTAGTTATAGATTCCGATGCTTCACTTCAGGTTTATTGTATCCCTTGGACCTTCTTATAGACGATGAAACACAGAAATTGCATCGGAATTAAATACAAAAGGCACAATACCGACTTAAGTACAGGAAGACTGACTCTTCTTACTGACTATGTTTTGAACCATTCCTGTGACACTAGTCATAGATTTCGATGCTTAACTTCAGGATTACTGTATCCCTCTGACCTTCTTATTGACGATGAAACACAGAAAATGCATCGGAATTAATTACAAAAGGCGCAATGCCGACTTAAGTACAAGAACACCGACTCTTCTTACTGTCTATGTTTTGAACCATCCCTGGGACACTAGTTACAGATTCCGATACATCACATCATGATTACTGTATCCTTCTGACCTTCTTATTGACGATGAAACACAGAAATTGCTTCGGAATTAAATACAAAAGGCACAATGCCGACATAAGTACATATAGACTGACTTTTAATGCGGTCTATGTTTTGAAGCATTCCTGTGACACTAGTCATAGACTCCGATGCTTCACCCCAGGTTTACTGTATCCCTTGGACCTTCTTATTGACGAAGAAACACAGAAATTGCATCGGAATTAAATACAAAAGGCACAATGCCGACTTAAGTAAATGAAGTCTGACTCTTCTTACTGTCTATGTTTTGAACCATTCCTGTGACACTAGTTATAGATTCCGATGCTTCACTTCAGGTTTACTGTATCCCTTCGACCTTCTTATTGACGATGAAACACAGAAATTGCATCGGTTTACTGTATCCCTTCGACCTTCTTATTGACGATGAAACACAGAAATTGCATCGGAATTAAATACAAAAGGCACAATGCCGACTTAAGTAAATGAAGTCTGACTCTTCTTACTGTCTATGTTTTGAACCATTCCTGTGACACTAGTTATAGATTCCGATGCTTCACTTCAGGTTTACTGTATCCCTTCGACCTTCTTATTGACGATGAAACACAGAAATTGCATCGGAATTAAATACAAAAGGCACAATACCGACGTAAATACAAGAAGACTGACTCTTCTTACTGACTATGTTTTGAACCAATCCTGTGACACTTGTCATAGATTCCGATGCTTAACATCAGGATTACTGTATCCCTCTGATCTTCTTATTGAAGATGAAACACAGAAATTGCATCGGAATTAAATACAAAAGGCACAATGCCGACTTAAGTACAAGAAGACTAACTCTTCTTACTGTCTATGTTTTGAACCATCCCTGTGACACTAGTTACAAATTCCGATGCTTCACTACAGGTTTACTGTATCCCTTGGACCTTCTTATTGACGATGAAACACTGAAATTGTATCGCAATTAAATACAAAAGGCACAATGCCGACTTAAGTACACGAAGACTGACTCTTCTTACTGTCTATGTTTTGAACCATTCCTGGACACTAGTTATAGACTCCGATGCTTCACTCCAGGTTAACTGTATCCCTTGGACCTTCTTATTGACGATGAAACACAGAAATCGCATCGGAATTAAATACAAAAGGCACAATGATGACTTAAGTACAAGAAGACTGACTCTTTTTACTGTCTATGATTTGAACCATTCCTGTGACACTAGTTATAGATTCCGATGCTTCACTCCAGGTTTACTGTATCCCTTGGACATTCTTATTGACGATGAAACACAGAAATGGCATCAGAATTAAATAGAAAAGGCACAAAGATGACTTAAGTACTGACTTTTTACTGACTATGTTTTGAACCATTCCTGTGACACTAGTTATAGATTCCGATGCCTCACTTCAGGTTTACTGTATCCCTTGGACCTTCTTATTGACGATGAAACACAGAAATTGCATCGGAATTAAATACAAAAGGCACAATACCGACTTAAGTACAGGAAGACTAACTCTTCTTACTGTCTATGTGTTGAACCATTCCTGTGACACTAGTCATAGATTTCGATTCTTCACTTCAGGATTACTGTATCCCTCTGACCTTCTTATTGACGATGAAACACAGAAATTGCATCAGAATTAAATACAAAAGGCACAATGCCGAATTAAGTACAAGAAGACTGACTCTTCTTACTGACAATGTTTTGAACCATTCCTGTGACACTAGTTATAAGTTCCGATGCTTCACTTCAGGTTTACTGTATCCCTCTGACCTTCTTATTGACGATGAAATACAGAAATTGCATCAGAATTAAATAGAAAAGGCACAATGATGTCTTGGGTACAAGAAGACTGACTCTTTTCACTGACTATGCTTTGAACCATTCCTGTGACACTAGTTATAGATTCCGATGCTTCACTTCAGGTTTATTGTATCCCTTGGACCTTCTTATAGACGATGAAACACAGAAATTGCATCGGAATTAAATACAAAAGGCACAATACCGACTTAAGTAAATGAAGTCTGACTCTTCTTACTGTCTATGTTTTGAACCATTCCTGTGACACTAGTTATAGATTCCGATGCTTCACTTCAGGTTTACTGTATCCCTTCGACCTTCTTATTGACGATGAAACACAGAAATTGCATCGGAATTAAATACAAAAGGCACAATACCGACGTAAATACAAGAAGACTGACTCTTCTTACTGACTATGTTTTGAACCAATCCTGTGACACTTGTCATAGATTCCGATGCTTAACATCAGGATTACTGTATCCCTCTGATCTTCTTATTGAAGATGAAACACAGAAATTGCATCGGAATTAAATACAAAAGGCACAATGCCGACTTAAGTACAAGAAGACTAACTCTTCTTACTGTCTATGTTTTGAACCATCCCTGTGACACTAGTTACAAATTCCGATGCTTCACTACAGGTTTACTGTATCCCTTGGACCTTCTTATTGACGATGAAACACTGAAATTGTATCGCAATTAAATACAAAAGGCACAATGCCGACTTAAGTACACGAAGACTGACTCTTCTTACTGTCTATGTTTTGAACCATTCCTGGACACTAGTTATAGACTCCGATGCTTCACTCCAGGTTAACTGTATCCCTTGGACCTTCTTATTGACGATGAAACACAGAAATCGCATCGGAATTAAATACAAAAGGCACAATGATGACTTAAGTACAAGAAGACTGACTCTTTTTACTGTCTATGATTTGAACCATTCCTGTGACACTAGTTATAGATTCCGATGCTTCACTCCAGGTTTACTGTATCCCTTGGACATTCTTATTGACGATGAAACACAGAAATGGCATCAGAATTAAATAGAAAAGGCACAAAGATGACTTAAGTACTGACTTTTTACTGACTATGTTTTGAACCATTCCTGTGACACTAGTTATAGATTCCGATGCCTCACTTCAGGTTTACTGTATCCCTTGGACCTTCTTATTGACGATGAAACACAGAAATTGCATCGGAATTAAATACAAAAGGCACAATACCGACTTAAGTACAGGAAGACTAACTCTTCTTACTGTCTATGTGTTGAACCATTCCTGTGACACTAGTCATAGATTTCGATTCTTCACTTCAGGATTACTGTATCCCTCTGACCTTCTTATTGACGATGAAACACAGAAATTGCATCAGAATTAAATACAAAAGGCACAATGCCGAATTAAGTACAAGAAGACTGACTCTTCTTACTGACAATGTTTTGAACCATTCCTGTGACACTAGTTATAAGTTCCGATGCTTCACTTCAGGTTTACTGTATCCCTCTGACCTTCTTATTGACGATGAAATACAGAAATTGCATCAGAATTAAATAGAAAAGGCACAATGATGTCTTGGGTACAAGAAGACTGACTCTTTTCACTGACTATGCTTTGAACCATTCCTGTGACACTAGTTATAGATTCCGATGCTTCACTTCAGGTTTATTGTATCCCTTGGACCTTCTTATAGACGATGAAACACAGAAATTGCATCGGAATTAAATACAAAAGGCACAATACCGACTTAAGTACAGGAAGACTGACTCTTCTTACTGACTATGTTTTGAACCATTCCTGTGACACTAGTCATAGATTTCGATGCTTAACTTCAGGATTACTGTATCCCTCTGACCTTCTTATTGACGATGAAACACAGAAAATGCATCGGAATTAATTACAAAAGGCGCAATGCCGACTTAAGTACAAGAACACCGACTCTTCTTACTGTCTATGTTTTGAACCATCCCTGGGACACTAGTTACAGATTCCGATACATCACATCATGATTACTGTATCCTTCTGACCTTCTTATTGACGATGAAACACAGAAATTGCTTCGGAATTAAATACAAAAGGCACAATGCCGACATAAGTACATATAGACTGACTTTTAATGCGGTCTATGTTTTGAAGCATTCCTGTGACACTAGTCATAGACTCCGATGCTTCACCCCAGGTTTACTGTATCCCTTGGACCTTCTTATTGACGAAGAAACACAGAAATTGCATCGGAATTAAATACAAAAGGCACAATGCCGACTTAAGTAAATGAAGTCTGACTCTTCTTACTGTCTATGTTTTGAACCATTCCTGTGACACTAGTTATAGATTCCGATGCTTCACTTCAGGTTTACTGTATCCCTTCGACCTTCTTATTGACGATGAAACACAGAAATTGCATCGGTTTACTGTATCCCTTCGACCTTCTTATTGACGATGAAACACAGAAATTGCATCGGAATTAAATACAAAAGGCACAATGCCGACTTAAGTAAATGAAGTCTGACTCTTCTTACTGTCTATGTTTTGAACCATTCCTGTGACACTAGTTATAGATTCCGATGCTTCACTTCAGGTTTACTGTATCCCTTCGACCTTCTTATTGACGATGAAACACAGAAATTGCATCGGAATTAAATACAAAAGGCACAATACCGACTTAAATACAAGAAGACTGACTCTTCTTACTGACTATGTTTTGAACCAATCCTGTGACACTTGTCATAGATTCCGATGCTTAACATCAGGATTACTGTATCCCTCTGATCTTCTTATTGAAGATGAAACACAGAAATTGCATCGGAATTAAATACAAAAGGCACAATGCCGACTTAAGTCCAAGAAGACTAACTCTTCTTACTGTCTATGTTTTGAACCATCCCTGTGACACTAGTTACAAATTCCGATGCTTCACTACAGGTTTACTGTATCCCTTGGACCTTCTTATTGACGATGAAACACAGAAATTGTATCGCAATTAAATACAAAAGGCACAATGCCGACTTAAGTACACGAAGACTGACTCTTCTTACTGTCTATATTTTGAACCATTCCTGGACACTAGTTATAGACTCCGATGCTTCACTCCAGGTTAACTGTATCCCTTGGACCTTCTTATTGACGATGAAACACAGAAATCGCATCGGAATTAAATACAAAAGGCACAATGATGACTTAAGTACAAGAAGACTGACTCTTTTTACTGTCTATGATTTGAACCATTCCTGTGACACTAGTTATAGATTCCGATGCTTCACTCCAGGTTTACTGTATCCCTTGGACATTCTTATTGACGATGAAACACAGAAATGGCATCAGAATTAAATAGAAAAGGCACAAAGATGACTTAAGTACTGACTTTTTACTGACTATGTTTTGAACCATTCCTGTGACACTAGTTATAGATTCCGATGCCTCACTTCAGGTTTACTGTATCCCTTGGACCTTCTTATTGACGATGAAACACAGAAATTGCATCGGAATTAAATACAAAAGGCACAATACCGACTTAAGTACAGGAAGACTAACTCTTCTTACTGTCTATGTGTTGAACCATTCCTGTGACACTAGTCATAGATTTCGATTCTTCACTTCAGGATTACTGTATCCCTCTGACCTTCTTATTGACGATGAAACACAGAAATTGCATCAGAATTAAATACAAAAGGCACAATGCCGAATTAAGTACAAGAAGACTGACTCTTTTCACTGACTATGCTTTGAACCATTCCTGTGACACTAGTTATAAGTTCCGATGCTTCACTTCAGGTTTACTGTATCCCTCTGACCTTCTTATTGACGATGAAATACAGAAATTGCATCAGAATTAAATAGAAAAGGCACAATGATGTCTTGGGTACAAGAAGACTGACTCTTTTCACTGACTATGCTTTGAACCATTCCTGTGACACTAGTTATAGATTCCGATGCTTCACTTCAGGTTTACTGTATCCCTTCGACCTTCTTATTGACGATGAAACACAGAAATTGCATCGGTTTACTGTATCCCTTCGACCTTCTTATTGACGATGAAACACAGAAATTGCATCGGAATTAAATACAAAAGGCACAATGCCGACTTAAGTAAATGAAGTCTGACTCTTCTTACTGTCTATGTTTTGAACCATTCCTGTGACACTAGTTATAGATTCCGATGCTTCACTTCAGGTTTACTGTATCCCTTCGACCTTCTTATTGACGATGAAACACAGAAATTGCATCGGAATTAAATACAAAAGGCACAATACCGACTTAAGTACAAGTAGACTGACTCTTCTTACTGACTATGTTTTGAACCATTCCTGTGACACTAGTTATAGATTCCGATGCTTCACTTCAGAATTACTGTATCCCTTCGACCTTCTTATTGACGATGAAACACAGAAATTGCATCGGAATTAAATACAAAAGGCACATTGCCGACTTAAGTACAAGAAGACTTACTCCTCCTACTGACTATGGTTTGAACCATTCCTGTGACACTAGTTGTAGATTCCGATGCTTCACTCCAGGTTTACTGTATCCCTTGGACCTTCTTATTGACGATGAAACACAGAAATTGCATCAGAATTAAATAGAAAAGGCACAATGCCGACTTAAGTACAAGAATACTGACTCATCTAACTGTCTCTGTTTTGAACCGTCCCTGTGACACTAGTTATAGATTTCGATGCCTCATTCGAGGTTTACTGTATCCTTTGGACCTTCTTATTGACGATGAAACACAAAAATTGCATCAGAAGTAAATTCAAATAGCACAATGCCGACTTAAGTACAAGAAGACTGACTCTTCTTACTCACTATGTTTTGAACCATTCCTGGACACTAGTTATAGACTCCGATGCTTCACCCCAGGTTTACTGTATCCCTTCGACCTTCTTATTGACGATGAAACACAGAAATTGCATCGGAATTAAATACAAAAGGCACAATGATGACTTAAGTACAAGAAGACTGACTCTTTTTACAGACTATGATTTGAACCATTCCTGTGACACTAGTTATAGATTCCGATGCTTCACTTCAGGTTTACTGTATCCCTCTTACCTTCTTATTGACGATGAAACACAAAATTTGCGTCGGAATTAAATACAAAAGGCACAATACTGACTTAGGAACAGGAAGACTGATTCTTCTTACTGACTATGTATTGATCCATTCCTGTTACACTAGTCATAGATCTCGATGCTTCACTTCAGGATTACTGTATCCCTCTGACCTTCTTATTGACGATGAAACACAGAAATTGCATCTTAATTAATTACAATAGGCACAACGCCGACTTAAGTACAAAAGGACCGACTTTTCTTACTGTCTATGTTTCGAAACATCCTTGGGACACTAGTTATAGATTCCGATGCTTCACTCTAGGTGTACTGTATCCTTTGGGCCTTTTTATTGACGATGAAACACAGAAATTGCATCGGAATTAAATGCAATAGGCAAAATGCCGACTTACGTACAAGCAGACTGACTCTTCCTACTGTCTATGTTTTCAACCATTCCTGTGACACTAGTCATAGATTCCGATGCTTCACTTCAGTTTTACTGTATCCCTTGGACCTTCTTATTGACGATGAAACACAGAAATTGCATCGGAATTAAATACAAAAGGCACAATACCGACTTAAGTACAAGAAGACTGACTCTTCTTACTGACTATGTTTTGAACCATTCCTGTGACACTTGTCATAGATTCCGATGCTTAACATCAGGATTACTGTATCCCTTTGATCTTCTTATTGAAGATGAAACACAGAAATTGCATCGGAATTAAATACAAAAGGCACAATGCCGACTTAAGTACAAGAAGACTAACTCTTCTCACTGTCTATGTTTTGAACCATCCCTGTGACACTAGTTACAAATTCCGATGCTTCACTACAGGTTTACTGTATCCCTTGGACCTTCTTATTGACGATGAAACACAGAAATTGTATCGCAATTAAATTCAAAAGGCACAATGCCGACTTAAGTACAGGAAGACTGACTCTTCTTACTGTCTATGTTTTGAACCATTCCTGGACACTAGTTATAGACTCCGATGCTTCACTCTAGGTTAACTGTATCCCTTGGACCTTCTTATTGACGATGAAACACAGAAATCGCATCGGAATTAAATACAAAAGGCACAATGATGACTTAAGTACAAGAAGACTGACTCTTTTTACTGTCTATGATTTGAACCATTCCTGTGACACTAGTTAAAGATTCCGATGCTTCACTCCAGGTTTACTGTATCCCTTGGACCTTCTTATTGACGATGAAACACAGAAATGGCATCAGAATTAAATAGAAAAGGCACAAAGATGACTTAAGTACAAGAAGACTGTCTCTTTTTACTGACTATGTTTTGAACCATTCCTGTGACACTAGTTATAGATTCCGATGCCTCACTTCAGGTTTACTGTATCCCTCTGACCTTCTTATTGACGATGAAACACAGAAATTGCATCGGAAATTATTACAAAAGGCACAATGCCGACTTAAGTACAAGAAGCAAGACTCTTCTTACTGTCTATGTTTTGAACCATCCCTGGGACACTAGGTGTAGATTCCGATGTTTCACTCTAGGTTTACTGTATCCCTTGGACCATCTTATTGACGATGAAACACAGAAATGGCATCAGAATTAAATACAAAAGCACAAAACCGACTTAAGTTCAAGTAGACTGACTCTTCTTACTGACTATGTTTGAACCATTCCTGTTCACTAGTCATAGATTCCGATGCTTCACTTCAGGATTACTGTATCCCTCTGACCATCTTATTGACGATGAATCACAGTTATTGCACAGGAATTATATACAAAAGGCACAGTGCCGACTTAATTACAAGAAGACTGACTCTTCTTACTGTCTATGATTTGAACCATCCCTGGGACACTAGTTATGGATTCCCATGCTTCACCTCAGGTTTACTGTATCCCTTGGACCTTCTTATTGACGATGAAACACAAAAATTTCATCGGACTTAAATAGAAAAGGCACAATGCCGACTTAAGTACAAGAATACTGACCAATCTTACTGTCTATGTTTGAACCGTCCCTGTGACACTAGTTATAGATTTCGATGCTTCACTCCAGGTTTACTGTATCCCTTGGACCTTCTTATTGACGATGAAACACAGAAATTGCATCGGAATTAAATACAAAAGGCACAATGCCGACTTAAGTAAAAGAAGTCTGTCATTCTTAGTGACTATGTTTTGAACCATTCCTGTGACACTAGTCGTAGATTCCGATGCTTCACTTCAGGATTACTGTATCCCTCTGACCTTCTTATTGACGATGAAACACAGAAATAGCATCGGAATTAAATACAAAAGGCACAATGCCGACTTAACTAAAAGAAGTCTGACTCTTCTTACTGTCTATGGTTTGAACCATTCCTGTGGCACTAGTTATAGATTCCGATGCTTAACTCCAGGTTTACTATATCCCTTGGACCTTCTTATTGACGATGAAACACAGACATTGCATCAGAATTAAATAGAAAAGGCACAATGATGACTTAAGTACAAGAAGACTGACTCTTCTTACTGACTAAGTTTTGAACCATTCCTGTGACACTAGTTATAGGTTTCGATGATTCCCTTTAGGTTTACTGTATCCCTTGCACCTTCTTATTGACGATGAAACACAGAAATTGCATCAGAATTAAATACAAAAGGCACAAAACCGACTTAAGTACAAGAATACTGACTCTTCTTACTGACTATGGTTGAACCATTCCTGTGACACTAGTCATAGATTCCGATGCTTCACTTCAGGATTACTGTATCCCTCTGACCATCTAATTGACGATGAAACATAGTTATTGCACCGGAATTATATACAAAAGGCACAATGCCGACTTAAGTACAAGAAGACTGACTCTTCTTACTGACTATGTTTCCAACCATTCCTGTGACACAAGTTTTTTATTCAGATGCTTCACTTCAGGTTTACTGTATCCCTTGGACCTTCTTATTGACGATGAAACACAGAAATTGCATCGGAATTAAATAGAAAAAGGCATAATACCGACTTAAGTACAAGAAGACTGACTCTTCCTACTGACTATGTTTTGAACCATTCCTGTGACACTAGTTTTTTATTTCGATGCTTCACTTCCGGTTTACTGTATCCCTTGGACCTTCTTATTGACGATGAAACACAGAAATTGCATCGGAATTAAATAGAAATGGCATAATGCGGACTTAAGTAAAAGAAGTCTGACTCTTCTTACTGTCTATGGTTTGAACCATTCCTGTGACACTAGTTATAGACTCCGATGCTTTACTCCAGGTTTACTGTATCCCTTGGACCTTCTTATTGACGATGAAACACAGAAATTGCATCAGAATTAAATAGAAAAGGCACAATGAAAACTTAAGTACAAGAAGACTGACTCTCCTCACTGACTATGATTTAAACCATTCCTGTGACACTAGTTATAGATTCCGATGATTCACTTCAGATTTACTGTATCCCTTGGACCTTCTTATTGACGATAAAATACAGAAATTGCAATGGAATTAAATACAAAAGGCACAATACCGACTTAAGTACAAGAAGACTGACTCTTCTTACTGACTATGTTTTGAACCATTCCTGTGACACTAGTCATAGATTCCGATGCATCACTTCAGGATTACTGTATCCCTCTGACCTTCTTATTGACGATGAAACACAGAACTTGCGTCGGTATTAAATACAAAAGGCACAATGCCGACTTAAGTACAAGAAGACTGACTCTTCTTACTGTCTATGTTTTGAACCATTCCTGTGACACTAGTTATAGATTCCGATGCTTCACCTCAGGTTTACTGTATCCCTTGGACTTTCTTATTGACGATGAAACACAGAAATTGCATCGGAATGAAATAGAAAAGGCACAATGCCGACTTAAGTAAAAGAAGTCTGACTCTTCTTACTGTCTATGCTTTGAACCATTCCTGTGACAATACCTATAGATTCCGATGCTTCACTCCAGGTTTACTGTATCCCTTGGACCTTCTTATTGACGATGAAACACAGAAATTCCATCATAATTAAATAGAAAAGGCACAATGATGTCTTAAGTACAAGAAGACTGACTCTTCTTACTGACTATGATTTGAACCATTCCTGTGACACTAGTTATAGATTCCAATGCTTCACTTCAGGTTTACTGTATCCCTTGGACCTTCTTATTGACGATGAAACACAGAAATTGCATCGGAATTAAATACAAAAGGCACAATGCCGACTTAAGTAAAAGAAGTCTGACTCTTCTTACTGTCTATGTTTTGAACCATTCCTGTGACACTAGTTATAGATTCCGATGCTTCCCTACAGGTTTACTGTATCCCTTGGACCTTCTTAATGACGATGAAACACAGAAATTGCATCAGAATTAAATAGAAAAGGCACAATGATGTCTTAAGTACAAGAAGACTGACTCTTCTTACTGACTATGATTTGAATCATTCCTGTGACACTAGTTATAGATTCCGATGCTTCACTTCAGGTTTACTGTATCCCTTGGACCTTCTTATTGACGATGAAACACAGAAATTGCATTGGAATTAGATACAAAATGCACAATGCCGTCTTAAGTAAAAGAGGTCTGACTCTTCTTACTGTCTATGCTTTGAACCATTCCTGTGACAATAGTTACAGATTCCGATGCTTCACATCAGGTTTACTGTATCTCTTGGACCTTCTTATTGACATTGAGACACCGAAATTGCATCGGAATTAGATACAAAAGGCACAATACAGACTTAAGTACAAGAAGACTGACTCTTCTTACTGACTATGTTTTGAACCATTCCTGTGCCTCTAGTCATAGATTCCGATGGTTCACTTCATGATTACTGTATCCCTCTGACCTTCCTATTGACGATGAAACACAGAAATTGCATCGGAATTAAATACAGAAGGCACAATACCGACTTAAGTACAAGAAGACTGACTCTTCTTACTGACTATGTTCTGAACCATTCCTGTGAAACTAGTCATAAATTCCGATGTTCCACTTCAGGTTTACTGTATCCCTCTGACCGTCTTGTTGACGATGAAACACAAAAAATTGCATCGGAATTAAATGCAATAGGCAAAATGCCGACTTAAGTACAAGAAGACTGACTCTTCCTACTGTCTATGATTTGAACCATTCCTGCGACACTAGTTGTAGTTTCCGATGATTCACTTCAGGTTTACTGTATCCCTCTGACCTTCTTATTGCCGGTGAAACATAGAAATTGCATCGGAATTATATAGAAAAGGCACAATACCGACTTACGTACAAGAAGACTGACTCTTCCTACTGTCTATGTTTTGAACCATTCCTGTGACACTAGTTTTTTATTCCGATGCTTCACCTCATGTTTACTGTATCCCTTGGACCTTCTTATTGACGATGAAACACAGAAATTGCATCGGAATTAAATAGAAATGGCACAATGCCGACTTAAGTAAAAGAAGTCTGACTGTTCTTACTGTCTATGTTTTGAACCATTCCTGTGACACTAGTTATAGACTCCGATGCTTTACTCCAGGTTTACTGTATCCCTTGGACCTTCCTATTGACGATGAAACACAGAAATAGGATAGGAATTAAATACAAAAGGCACATTGCCGACTTAAGTAAAAGAAGTCTGACTCTTCTCACTGTCTATGGTTTGAACCATTCCTGTGACACTAGTTATAGGTTCCGATGCTTCACTCCAGGTTTACTGTATCCCTTGGACCTTCTTATTGACGATGAAACACAGAAATTGCGTCAGAATTAAATAGAAAATTCAGAATGAAGACTTAAGTACAAGAAGACTGACTCTTCTTACAGACTATGATTTGAACCATTCCTGTGACACTAGTTATAGATTCCGATGCTTCACTTCAGGTTTACTGTATCCCTTGGACCTTCTTATTGCCGATGAAACACAGATATTGCATCGGAATTAAATAGAAAAGGCATAATGACGACTTAAGTACAAGAATACAGACTCTTCCTACTGTCTATGTTTTAACCATTCCTGTGACACTAGTTATAGATTCCGATGCTTCACTTCAGGTTTACTGTATCCCCTGGACCTTCTTATTGCCGATGAAACACAGATATTGCATCGGAATTAAATAGAAAAGGCATAATGCCGACTTAAGTACAAGAATACAGACTCATCTTACTGTCAATGCTTTAAACCGTCCCTGTGACACTAGTTATAGATTCCGATGCTTCACTCCAGGTTTACTGTATCCCTTGGACCTTCTTATTGACGATGAAACACAGAAATTGCATCGGAATTAAATACAAAAAGCACAATGCCGACTTAAGTACAAGAAGACTGACTCTTCTTACTGACTATGATTTGAACCATTCCTGTGACACTAGTTATGGATTCCGATGCTTCACTTTAGGTTTACTGTATCCCTCTGACCCTCTTATTGACGACGAAACACAGAAATTGCACCACAATTAAATACAAAAGGCACAATGCCGAATTAAGTACACGAAGTCTGACTCTTCTAACTGTCTATGATTTGAACCATTCCAGTGACACTAGTTACAGACTCCGATGCCACACTCCAGGCTTACTGTATCCCTTGGACCTTCTTAGTGACGATGAAACACAGAAATTGTATCGGAATTAAATGCAAAAGGCACAATACCGACTTAAGTACAAGAAGACTGACCCTTCTTACTGACTATGCTTTTAATTATTCCTGTGACACTAGTTATAGTTTCCGAAGCTTTACTTCAGATTTACTGTATCCCTCTGACCTTCTTATTGACGATGAAACACAGAAATTGCATCAGAATTAATTACAAAATGCACAATGCCGAATTATGTACAACAAGACTTACTCTTCTTACTGTCTATGTTTTGAACCATTCCTGTGACACTAGTTATAGATTCCGATGTTTCACTTCAGGTTTACTGTATCCCTTGGATCTTCTTATTGACGAAGAAACACACAAATTGCATCGGAATTAAATACAAAATGCACAATGCCGACTTAAGTACAAGAAGAATGACTCTTCTTACTGACTATGATTTGAGCCATTCCTGTGACACTAGTTATAAATTCCGATGCTTCGCTTCAGGTTTACTGTATCCCTCTGACCATCTTATTGACGATGAAACACAGATATTGCATCGGATATAAACACAAAAGGCACAATGCCGACTTAAGTACATGTAGACTGACTTTTCCTACTTTCTATGTTTTGAACCATTCCTGTGACACTAGTTATAGATTGCGATGGTTCATTTCAGGTTTACTGTATACTTTGGACCTTCTTATTGACGATGAAACACAGAAATTGCATCGGAATTAAATACAAAACGCACAATGCCGACTTAAGTACAAGAAGACTGATTCTTCCAACTGTCTAAGTTTTGAACCATTCGAGGGACACTAGTTATAGATAACGATGCTTCACTTCAGGTTTACTGTACCAATCAGACCTTCTTATTGACGATGAAACACAGAAATTGCATCGGAATTAAATAGAAAAGGCACAATGCCGACTTAACTACTCGAAGACTGACTCCTCTTACTGACAATGTTTTGAACCATTCCTGTGACACTAGTTATAGATTCCGATGCTTCACTTCAGGATTACTGTATCCCACTGACCTTCTAAGTGACGATGAAACACAGAAATTGAATCGGAATTAAATACCAAAAGCACAATGCCGACTAAAGGACAAGAATACTGACTCATCTTACTGTCTATGTTTTGAACCGTCCCTGTGACACTAGATATAGATTCCGATGCTTCACTCCAGGTTTACTGTATCCCTTGGCCCTTCTTATTGACGATGAAACACAGAAATTGCATCGGAATTAAATTCAAAAGGCACAATACCGACTTAAGTACAAGAAGACTGACTCTTCCTACTGTCTATGTTTTGAACGATTCCTGTGACACTAGTCATAGATTCCGATGCTTAACTTCAGGATTTCTCTATCCCTGTGACCCTCTTATAGACGATGAAACACAGAAATTGCTTCGGAATTAAACACAAAAGGCACAATGCCGACTAATGTACAAGAAGACTGACTCTTCCGACAGTCTATGTTTGGAACCACTCCTGTGACACTAGTTATAGATTCCGGTGCTTCACTGCAGGTTTACTGTATCCCTTGGACCTTCTTATTGACGATGAAACACAGAAATTGCATCAGAATTAAATAGAAAAGGCACAATGATGACTTACGTACAACAAGACTGACTCTTCTTACTGTCTCTGTTTTGAACCATTCCTGTGACTCTAGTTATAGATTCCGATGCTTCACTTCAGGTTTACTGTATCCCTCTGACCTTCTTATTGACGATGAAACACAGAAATTGCTTCGGAATTAAATACAAAAGGCACAATGCCGACTTAAGTACAAGAAGACTGACTCTTCTTACTGTCTATGTTTTGAACCATTCCTGTGACACTAGCTATAGATTCTGATACTTCCATTCAGGTCTACTGTATCCCTTGGACGTTCTTATTGACGATGAAACACAGAAATTGCATCGGAATTAAATACAATATGCACAATGCAGACTTAAGTACAAGAAGACTGACTCTTCTTACTGACTATGTTATAAACCATTCCTGTGACACTAGTTATAGATTGCGATGCTTCACTTCAGGTTTACTGTATCCCTTGGACCTTCTTATTGACGATGAAACGCAGAAATTGCATCGGAATTAAATAGAAAAGGCACAATGCCGACTTAAGTACAAGAATACTGACTCTTATTACTGTCGATGGTTTGAACCGTCCCTGTGACAGTAGTTATAGATTCCGATGCTTCACTCCAGGTTTACTGTATCCCTTGGACCTTCTTATTGACTATGAAACACAGATATTGCATCGGAATTAAATACAATGAGCACAATGCCGATTTAAGTACAAGAAGACTGACTCTTCTTACTGACTATGATTTGAATTATTCCTGTGACACTAGCTATAGTTTCCGAAGCTTCACTTCAGGTTTACTGTATCCCTCTGACCTTCTTATTGACGATGAAACACAGAAATCGCACCCGAATTACATACAAAAGTCACAATTTCGACTTAAGTACAAGAAGACTGACTCTTCTTACTGTCTATGTTTTGAACCATTCCTGTGACACTAGCTATAGATTCTGATGCTTTCATTCAGGTCTACTGTATCCCTTGGACCTTCTTATTGACGATGAAACACAGAAATTGCATCGGAATTAAACACAAAAAGCACAATGCCGACTTAAGTACATGTAGACTGACTTTTCCTACTGTCTATGCCTTGAACCATTCCTGTGACACTAGTTATAGATTCCGATGGTTCATTTCAGGTTTACTGTATACCTTGGACCTTCTTATTGACGATGAAACACAGAAATTGCATCGGAATTAAATACAAAACGCACAATGCCGACTTAAGTACAAGAAGACTGATTCTTCCAACTGTCTATGTTTCGAACCATTCGAGTGACACTAGTTATAGATTCCGATGCTTCACTTCAGGTTTACTGTATCCCTTGGACCTTCTTATTGACGATGAAACACAGATATTGCATCGGAATTAAATACAAAAGGCACAATACCGACTTAAGTACAAGAAGACTGACTCTTCTTACTGACTATGTTTTGAACCATTCCTGTGACACTAGTCATAGATTCCGATGCTTCACTAAATGATTACTGTATCCCTCTGACCTTCTTATTGACGATGAAACACAGAAATTGCATCGGAATTAAATACAAAAGGCACAATGCCGACTTACGTACAAGAATTCTGACTCTTCTTACTGTCTACGTTTTGAACCATCCCTGGGACACTATTTATACATTCCGATGCTTCACTCCAGGTTTACTGTATCCCTTGGACCTTCTTATTGGCAATGAAACACAGAAATTGCATCAGAATTAAATACAAAAGGCACAATGCCGACTAATGTACAAGAAGACTGACTCTCCCGACAGTCTATGTTTAGAACCATTCCTGTGACACTAGTTATAGATTCCGGTGCTTCACTCCAGGTTTACCGTATCCCTTGGACCTTCTTATTGACGATGAAACACAGAAATTGCATCAGAATTAAATAGAAAAGGCACAATGATGACTTAAGTACAAGAAGACTGACTCTTCTTACTGTCTCTGCTTTGAACCATTCCTGTGACTCTAGTTATAGTTTCCGATGCTTCACTTCAGGTTTACTGTATCCCTCTGACCTTCTTATTGACGATGAAACACAGAAATCACATCGGATTTAAATACAAAAGGCACAATGCCGACTTAAGTACAAGAAGACTGACTCTTCTTACTGTCTATGTTTTGAACCATTCCTGTGACACTAGTTATAGATTCCGATGCTTCCATTCAGGTCTACTGAATCCCTTGGACCTTCTTATTGACGATGAAACACAGAAATTGCATCGGAATTATATACAATAGGCACAATGCTGACTTAAGTACAAGAAGACTGATTCTTCTTAATGACTATGCTTTGAACTATTTCTGTGACGCTAGTTATAGATTCCGATGCTTCACATCAGTTTTACTGTATCCCTCTGAGCTTTTTATTGACGATGAAACACAGAAATTGCATCCGAATTAAATACAAAAGGCATAATGCCGACTTAAGTACATGTAGACTGACTTTTCCTACTGTCTATGTTTTGAACCATTCCTGTGACACTAGTTATAGATTCCGATCGTTCATTTAAGGTTGACTGTATCCCTTGGACCTTCTTATTGACGATGAAACACAGAAATTGCATCGGAATTAAATTGAAAAGGCACAATGCCGACTTAAGTACAAGAAGACTTACTCTTCTTGCTGACTATGTTTTGAACCATTCCTGTGACACTAGTTATAGATTCCGATGCTTAACTTCAGGATTACTGGATCCCTTGGACCTTCTTATTGACGATGTAACACAGAAATTGCATCGGAATTAAATAGAAATGGCACAATGCCGACTTAAGTAAAAGAAGTCTGACTGTTCTTACTGTCTATGTTTTGAACCATTCCTGTGACACTAGTTTTTTATTCCGATGCTTCACCTCATGTTTACTGTATCCCTTGGACCTTCTTATTGACGATGAAACACAGAAATTGCATCGGAATTAAATAGAAATGGCACAATGCCGACTTAAGTAAAAGAAGTCTGACTGTTCTTACTGTCTATGTTTTGAACCATTCCTGTGACACTAGTTATAGACTCCGATGCTTTACTCCAGGTTTACTGTATCCCTTGGACCTTCCTATTGACGATGAAACACAGAAATAGGATAGGAATTAAATACAAAAGGCACATTGCCGACTTAAGTAAAAGAAGTCTGACTCTTCTCACTGTCTATGGTTTGAACCATTCCTGTGACACTAGTTATAGGTTCCGATGCTTCACACCAGGTTTACTGTATCCCTTGGACCTTCTTATTGACGATGAAACACAGAAATTGCGTCAGAATTAAATAGAAAAATCAGAATGAAGACTTAAGTACAAGAAGACTGACTCTTCTTACAGACTATGATTTGAACCATTCCTGTGACACTAGTTATAGATTCCGATGCTTCACTTCAGGTTTACTGTATCCCTTGGACCTTCTTATTGCCGATGAAACACAGATATTGCATCGGAATTAAATAGAAAAGGCATAATGACGACTTAAGTACAAGAATACAGACTCTTCCTACTGTCTATGTTTTAACCATTCCTGTGACACTAGTTATAGATTCCGATGCTTCACTTCAGGTTTACTGTATCCCCTGGACCTTCTTATTGCCGATGAAACACAGATATTGCATCGGAATTAAATAGAAAAGGCATAATGCCGACTTAAGTACAAGAATACAGACTCATCTTACTGTCTATGCTTTAAACCGTCCCTGTGACACTAGTTATAGATTCCGATGCTTCACTCCAGGTTTACTGTATCCCTTGGACCTTCTTATTGACGATGAAACACAGAAATTGCATCGGAATTAAATACAAAAAGCACAATGCCGACTTAAGTACAAGAAGACTGACTCTTCTTACTGACTATGATTTGAACCATTCCTGTGACACTAGTTATGGATTCCGATGCTTCACTTTAGGTTTACTGTATCCCTCTGACCCTCTTATTGACGACGAAACACAGAAATTGCACCACAATTAAATACAAAAGGCACAATGCCGAATTAAGTACACGAAGTCTGACTCTTCTAACTGTCTATGATTTGAACCATTCCTGTGACACTAGTTACAGACTCCGATGCCACACTCCAGGCTTACTGTATCCCTTGGACCTTCTTAGTGACGATGAAACACAGAAATTGTATCGGAATTAAATGCAAAAGGCACAATACCGACTTAAGTACAAGAAGACTGACCCTTCTTACTGACTATGCTTTTAATTATTCCTGTGACACTAGTTATAGTTTCCGAAGCTTTACTTCAGATTTACTGTATCCCTCTGACCTTCTTATTGACGATGAAACACAGAAATTGCATCAGAATTAATTACAAAATGCACAATGCCGAATTATGTACAACAAGACTTACTCTTCTTACTGTCTATGTTTTGAACCATTCCTGTGACACTAGTTATAGATTCCGATGTTTCACTTCAGGTTTACTGTATCCCTCTGACCATCTTATTGACGATGAAACACAGATATTGCATCGGATATAAACACAAAAGGCACAATGCCGACTTAAGTTCATGTAGACTGACTTTTCCTACTTTCTATGTTTTGAACCATTCCTGTGACACTAGTTATAGATTCCGATGGTTCATTTCAGGTTCACTGTATACTTTGGACCTTCTTATTGACGATGAAACACAGAAATTGCATCGGAATTAAATACAAAACGCACAATGCCGACTTAAGTACAAGAAGACTGATTCTTCCAACTGTCTAAGTTTTGAACCATTCGAGGGACACTAGTTATAGATAACGATGCTTCACTTCAGGTTTACTGTATCAATCAGACCTTCTTATTGACGATGAAACACAGAAATTGCATCGGAATTAAATAGAAAAGGCACAATGCCGACTTAACTACTCGAAGACTGACTCCTCTTACTGACAATGTTTTGAACCATTCCTGTGACACTAGTTATAGATTCCGATGCTTCACTTCAGGATTACTGTATCCCACTGACCTTCTAAGTGACGATGAAACACAGAAATTGAATCGGAATTAAATACCAAAAGCACAATGCCGACTAAAGGACAAGAATACTGACTCATCTTACTGTCTATGTTTTGAACCGTCCCTGTGACACTAGATATAGATTCCGATGCTTCACTCCAGGTTTACTGTATCCCTTGGCCCTTCTTATTGACGATGAAACACAGAAATTGCATCGGAATTAAATTCAAAAGGCACAATACCGACTTAAGTACAAGAAGACTGACTCTTCCTACTGTCTATGTTTTGAACGATTCCTGTGACACTAGTCATAGATTCCGATGCTTAACTTCAGGATTTCTGTATCCCTGTGACCCTCTTATAGACGATGAAACACAGAAATTGCTTCGGAATTAAATACAAAAGGCACAATGCCGACTAATGTACAAGAAGACTGACTCTTCCGACAGTCTATGTTTGGAACCACTCCTGTGACACTAGTTATAGATTCCGGTGCTTCACTGCAGGTTTACTGTATCCCTTGGACCTTCTTATTGACGATGAAACACAGAAATTGCATCAGAATTAAATAGAAAAGGCACAATGATGACTTACGTACAACAAGACTGACTCTTCTTACTGTCTCTGTTTTGAACCATTCCTGTGACTCTAGTTATAGATTCCGATGCTTCACTTCAGGTTTACTGTATCCCTCTGACCTTCTTATTGACGATGAAACACAGAAATTGCTTCGGAATTAAATACAAAAGGCACAATGCCGACTTAAGTACAAGAAGACTGACTCTTCTTACTGTCTATGTTTTGAACCATTCCTGTGACACTAGCTATAGATTCTGATACTTCCATTCAGGTCTACTGTATCCCTTGGACGTTCTTATTGACGATGAAACACAGAAATTGCATCGGAATTAAATACAATATGCACAATGCAGACTTAAGTACAAGAAGACTGACTCTTCTTACTGACTATGTTATAAACCATTCCTGTGACACTAGTTATAGATTGCGATGCTTCACTTCAGGTTTACTGTATCCCTTGGACCTTCTTATTGACGATGAAACGCAGAAATTGCATCGGAATTAAATAGAAAAGGCACAATGCCGACTTAAGTACAAGAATACTGACTCTTATTACTGTCGATGGTTTGAACCGTCCCTGTGACAGTAGTTACAGATTCCGATGCTTCACTCCAGGTTTACTGTATCCCTTGGACCTTCTTATTGACTATGAAACACAGATATTGCATCGGAATTAAATACAATGAGCACAATGCCGATTTAAGTACAAGAAGACTGACTCTTCTAACTGACTATGATTTGAATTATTCCTGTGACACTAGCTATAGTTTCCGAAGCTTCACTTCAGGTTTACTGTATCCCACTGACCTTCTTATTGACGATGAAACACAGAAATCGCACCCGAATTACATACAAAAGGCACAATTTCGACTTAAGTACAAGAAGTCTGACTCTTCTTACTGTCTATGTTTTGAACCATTCCTGTGACACTAGCTATAGATTCTGATGCTTTCATTCAGGTCTACTGTATCCCTTGGACCTTCTTATTGACGATGAAACACAGAAATTGCATCGGAATTAAACACAAAAAGCACAATGCCGACTTAAGTACATGTAGACTGACTTTTCCTACTGTCTATGCCTTGAACCATTCCTGTGACACTAGTTATAGATTCCGATGGTTCATTTCAGGTTTACTGTATACCTTGGACCTTCTTATTGACGATGAAACACAGAAATTGCATCGGAATTAAATACAAAACGCACAATGCCGACTTAAGTACAAGAAGACTGATTCTTCCAACTGTCTATGTTTCGAACCATTCGAGTGACACTAGTTATAGATTCCGATGCGTCACTTCAGGTTTACTGTATCCCTTGGACCTTCTTATTGACGATGAAACACAGATATTGCATCGGAATTAAATACAAAAGGCACAATACCGACTTAAGTACAAGAAGACTGACTCTTCTTACTGACTATGTTTTGAACCATTCCTGTGACACTAGTCATAGATTCCGATGCTTCACTAAATGATTACTGTATCCCTCTGACCTTCTTATTGACGATGAAACACAGAAATTGCATCGGAATTAAATACAAAAGGCACAATGCCGACTTACGTACAAGAATTCTGACTCTTCTTACTGTCTACGTTTTGAACCATCCCTGGGACACTATTTATACATTCCGATGCTTCACTCCAGGTTTACTGTATCCCTTGGACCTTCTTATTGGCAATGAAACACAGAAATTGCATCAGAATTAAATACAAAAGGCACAATGCCGACTAATGTACAAGAAGACTGACTCTCCCGACAGTCTATGTTTAGAACCATTCCTGTGACACTAGTTATAGATTCCGGTGCTTCACTCCAGGTTTACCGTATCCCTTGGACCTTCTTATTGACGATGAAACACAGAAATTGCATCAGAATTAAATAGAAAAGGCACAATGATGACTTAAGTACAAGAAGACTGACTCTTCTTACTGTCTCTGCTTTGAACCATTCCTGTGACTCTAGTTATAGTTTCCGATGCTTCACTTCAGGTTTACTGTATCCCTCTGACCTTCTTATTGACGATGAAACACAGAAATCACATCGGATTTAAATACAAAAGGCACAATGCAGACTTAAGTACAAGAAGACTGACTCTTCTTACTGTCTATGTTTTGAACCATTCCTGTGACACTAGTTATAGATTCCGATGCTTCCATTCAGGTCTACTGAATCCCTTGGACCTTCTTATTGACGATGAAACACAGAAATTGCATCGGAATTATATACAATAGGCACAATGCTGACTTAAGTACAAGAAGACTGATTCTTCTTAATGACTATTTTTTGAACTATTTCTGTGACGCTAGTTATAGATTCCGATGCTTCACATCAGTTTTACTGTATCCCTCTGACCTTTTTATTGACGATGAAACACAGAAATTGCATCCGAATTAAATACAAAAGGCATAATGCCGACTTAAGTACATGTAGACTGACTTTTCCTACTGTCTATGTTTTGAACCATTCCTGTGACACTAGTTATAGATTCCGATCGTTCATTTAAGGTTGACTGTATCCCTTGGACCTTCTTATTGACGATGAAACACAGAAATTGCATCGGAATTAAATTGAAAAGGCACAATGCCGACTTAAGTACAAGAAGACTTACTCTTCTGCTGACTATGTTTTGAACCATTCCTGTGACACTAGTTATAGATTCCGATGCTTAACTTCAGGATTACTGGATCCCTTGGACCTTCTTATTGACGATGTAACACAGAAATTGCATCGGAATTAAATACAAAAGGCACAATGCCGACTTAAGTACATGTAGACTGACTTCTCCTACTGTCTATGTTTTTGAACCATTCCTGTGACACTAGTTATAGATTCCGATGGATCATTTCAGGTTTACTGTATCCCTTGGACCTTCTTATTGACGATGAAACACAGATATTGCATCGGAATTAAATAGAAAAGGCACAATGCCGACTTAAGAACTAGAAGACTTACTCTTCCTATTGCCTATGTTATGAACCATTCCTGTGACACTAGTTATAGATTCCGATGCTTCACTCCAGGTTTACTGTATCCCTTGGAACATCTTATTGAAGATGAAACACAGAAATTGCATCGGAATTAAATAAAAAAAGCACATTGCCGACTAATGTACAAGAAGACTGACTCTTCCGACAGTCTATGTGTTGAACCATTCCTGTGACACTAGTTGTAGATTCCAGTGCTTTACTCCAGGTTTACTGTATCCCTTGGACCTTCTTATTGACGATGAAACACAGAAATTGCATCGGAATTAAATATAAAAGGCACAATGCCGCCTTAAGTACAAGAAAACTGACTCTTCTTACTGTCTATGTTTTGAACCATTCTTGTGATACTAGTTATAGATTCCGATGCTACAATTCATGTCTACTGTATCCCTTGGACCTTCTTATTGACGATGAAACACAGAAATTGCATCGGAATTAATTACAATAGGCACAATGCCGACTTCAGTACAAGAAGACTGACTCTTCTTACTGACTATGTTTTGAACTATTCCTGTGACACTAGTTATAGATTCCGATGTTTCACATCAGATTTACTGTATCCCTCTGACCTTCTTATTGACGATGAAACACAGAAATTGCATCGGAATTAAATAGAAAAGGCACAATGCCGACTTAAGTACAAGACTACTGACTCATCTTACTGTCATTGTTTTGAACCATTACTGTGCCACTAGTTATAGATTCCGATGCTTCACTTCAGGTTTACTGTATCCCTTGGACCTTCTTATTGACGATGAAACACAGAAATTGCATCGGAATTAAATACAAAAGGCACAATGCCGACTAATGTACAAGGAGACGGACTCATCCGACAGTCTATGCTTAGAACCATTCCTGTGACACTAGTTATAGATTCCGGTGCTTCACTCCAGGTTTACTGTATCCCTGGGACCTTCTTATTGACGATGAAACACAGAAATTGCATCGGAATTAAATACAATAGGCACAATGCCGACATAACTACAAGTAGACTGACTTCTCCTACTGTCTATGTTTTGAGCCATTCCTGTGACACTAGTTATAGATTCCGATGCCTAACTTCAGGATTACTGTATCCCTTGGAACTTCTTATTGACGATGAAACACAGAAATTGCATCGGAATTAAATACAAAATGCACATGCCGACTTCAGTAAGAGAAGTCTCATTCTTCTTACTGTCTGTGTTTTGAACCATTCCTGTGACACTAGTTATAGTCTCCGATGCTTCACTTCAGGTTTACTGTATCCCTTGGACCTTCTTATTGACGATGTAACACAGAAATTGCATCGGAATTAAATAGAAAAGGCACAATGCCGACTTAAGTACAAGAATACGGATTGATCTTACTGTCTAAGTTTTGAACCGTCCCTGTGACACTTGTTACAGATTCCGATGTTTCACTCCAGGTTTACTGTATCCCTTGGACCTACTGATTGACGATGAAACACAGAAATTGCTTCGGAATTAAATACAAAAGGCACAGTGCCGACTTAAGTACAAGAAGACTGACTCTTCTTACTGACTATGTTATGAACCATTCCTGTGACACTAGTTAGAGATTCCGATGCTTCACTTCAGGTTTACTGTATCCCTCTGACCTTCTTATTGACGTTGAAATACAGAAATTGAATCAGAACTAAATACAAAGGCACAATGCCGAATTAAGTACAAAAAAGACTGACTCTTCTTACTGTCTATGTTTTGAACCATTCCTGTGACACTACTTATAGACTCCGATGCTTCACTCCAGGTTTACTGTATCTCTTAGACCTTCTTATTGACGATGAAACACAGATATTGCATCGGAATTAAATACGAAAGACACAATGCCGAATTAAGTACAAGAAGACTGACTCTTCTTACTGTCTATGTTTTGAACCATTACTGTGACACTAGTTATGGATTCCGGTCGTTCATCTCAGCTTTACTGTATCCCTTGGACCTTCTTATTGACGATGAAACACAGATATTGCATCGGTATTAAATAGAAAAGGCACAATGCCGACTTAAGAACTAGAAGACTTACTCTTACTACTGTCTATGTTATAAACCATTCCTGTGACACTAGGTATAGATTCCGATGCTTCACTCCAGGTCTACTGTATCCCTTGGACCTTCTTATTGAAGATGAAACACAGAAATTGCATCGGAATTAAATACAAAAGGCACATTGCCGAATAATGTACAAGAAGACTGACTCTTCCGACAGTCTATGTGTTGATCCATTCCTGTGACACTCGTTATAGATTCCGGTGCTTCACTCCAGGTTTACTGTATCCCTTGGACCTTCTTATTGACGATGAAACACAGAAATTGCATCGGAATTGAATCCAAAAGGCACAATACCGACTTAAGTACAAGAATACTGACTCTTCTTACTGTCTATGTTTTGAACCATTCCTGTGACACTAGTCATAGATTCCGATGCTTCACTTCAGGATTACTGTATCCCTCTGACCCTCTTATTGACGATGAAACACAGAAATTGCATCGGAATTAAATACAAAAGGCACAATGCCGACCAAAGTACAAGAAGACTGACTCTTCTGACAGTCTATGTTTTGAACCATTCCTGTGACACTAGTTATAGATTCCGGTGCTACACTCCAGGTTTACTGTATCCCTTGGACCTTCTTACTGACGATGAAACACAGAAATTGCATCGGAAATAAATACAAAAGGCATAATGCCGACTTCAGTACAAGAAAACTGACTCTTCTTACTGTCTATGTTTTGAACTATTTCTGTGACACTAGTTATAGACTCCGATGCTTCACATCAGGTTTATGTATCCCTCTGACCTTCTGATTGACGATGAAACACAGAAATTGCTTCGGAATTAAATACAAAAGGCACAATGCCGACTTAAGTACATGTAGACTGACTTTTCCTACTGTCTATGATTTGAACCATTCCTGTGACACTAGTTATGGATTCCGATCGTTCATTTCAGGTTTACTGTATCCCTTCGACCTTCTTATTGACGATGAAACACAGATATTGCATCGCAATTAAATACAAAGGACACAATGCCGACTTAAGTACAAGGAGGCTGACTCTTCCAACTGTCTATGCTTTGAACCATTCCTGTGCCACTAGTTATAGATTCCGATGCTTCACTTCAGGTTTACTGTATCCCTGTGACCGTCTTATTGACAATGAAACACTGAAATTGCATCGGAATTAAATGGAAAAGGCACAATGCCGACTTAAGTACTAGAAGACTGCCTCTTCCTGCTGTCTATGTTTTGAACCATTCCTGTGACACTAGTTATAGATTCTGATGCTTCACTCATGGTTTACTGTATCCCTTGGACCTTCTTATTGACGATGAAACACAGAAATTGCATCGGAATTAAATACAAAAGGCACAATGCCGACTAATGTACAAGAAGACTGACTCTCCCGACAGTCTATGTTTAGAACCATTCCTGTGACACTAGTTATAGATTCCGGTGCTTCACTCCAGGTTTACTGTATGCCTTGGACCTTCTTATTGACGATGAAACACAGAAATTGCATCAGAATTAAATAGAAAAGGCTCAATGATGACATAAGTACAAGAAGACTGACTCTTCTTACTGTCTCTGTTTTGAACCATTCCTGTGACTCTAGTTATAGTTTCCGATGCTTCACTTCAGGTTTACTGTATCCCTCTCACCTTCGTATTGACGATGAAACACAGAAATCGCATCGGAAGTAAATACAAAAGGCACAATGCCGACTTAAGTACAAGAAGACTGACTCTTCTTAATGACTATGCTTTGAACTATTTCTGTGACGCTAGTTATAGATTCCGATGCTTCACATCAGTTTTACTGTATCCCTCTGACCTTCTTATTGACGATGAAACACAGAAATTGCATCGGAAATAAATACAAAAGGCATAATGCCGACTTCAGTACAAGAAAACTGACTCTTCTTACTGTCTATGCTTTGAACCATTCCTGTGACACTACTTATAATTTCCGATGGTTCATTTCAGGTTGACTGTATCCCTTGGACCTTCTTATTGACGATGAATCACAGATATTGCATCGGAATTAAATAGAAAAGGCACAATGTCGACTTAAGTACAAGAAGACTGACTCTTCTTGCTGACTATGTTTTGAACTATTCCTGTGACACTAGTTATAGATTCCGATGCTTAACTTCAGGATTACTGGATCCCTTGGACCTTCTTATTGACGATGTAACACAGAAATTGCATCGGAATTAAATATAAAAGGCACAATGCCGACTTAAGTACATGTAGACTGACTTCTCCTACTGTCTATGTTTTGAACCATTCCTGTGACACTAGTTATAGATTCCGATGGTTCATTTCAGGTTTACTGTATCCCTTGGACCTTCGTATTGACGATGAAACACAGATATTGCATCGGAATTAAATGGAAAAGGCACAATGCCGACTTAAGAACTAGAAGACTTACTCTTCCTATTGTCTATGTTATGAACCATTCCTGTGACACTAGTTATAGATTCCGATGCTTCCCTCCAGGCTTACTGTATCCCTTGGACCTTCTTAGTGACGATGAAACACAGAAATTGTATCGGAATTAAAGGCAAAAGGCACAATACCGACTTAAGAACAAGAAGACTGACCCTTCTTACTGACTATGCTTTTAATTATTCCTGTGACACTAGTTATAGTTTCCGAAGCTTTACTTCAGATTTACCGTATCCCTCTGACCTTCTTATTGACGATGAAACACAGAAATTGCATCAGAATTAATTACAAAATGCACAATGCCGAATTATGTACAACAAGACTTACTCTTCTTACTGTCTATGTTTTGAACCATTCCTGTGACACTAGTTATAGATTCCGATGTTTCACTTCAGGTTTACTGTATCCCTTGGATCTTCTTATTGACGAAGAAACACACAAATTGCATCGGAATTAAATACAAAATGCACAATGCCGACTTAAGTACAAGAAGACTGACTCTTCTTACTGACTATGATTTGAGCCATTCCTGTGACACTAGTTATAAATTCCGATGCTTCGCTTCAGGTTTACTGTATCCCTCTGACCATCTTATTGACGATGAAACACAGATATTGCATCGGATATAAACACAAAAGGCACAATGCCGACTTAAGTACATGTAGACTGACTTTTCCTACTTTCTATGTTTTGAACCATTCCTGTGACACTAGTTATAGATTCCGATGGTTCATTTCAGGTTTACTGTATACTTTGGACCTTCTTATTGACGATGAAACACAGAAATTGCATCGGAATTAAATACAAAACGCACAATGCCGACTTAAGTACAAGAAGACTGATTCTTCCAACTGTCTAAGTTTTGAACCATTCGAGGGACACTAGTTATAGATAACGATGCTTCACTTCAGGTTTACTGTATCAATCAGACCTTCTTATTGACGATGAAACACAGAAATTGCATCGGAATTAAATAGAAAAGGCACAATGCCGACTTAACTACTCGAAGACTGACTCCTCTTACTGACAATGTTTTGAACCATTCCTGTGGCACTAGTTATAGATTCCGATGCTTCACTTCAGGATTACTGTATCCCACTGACCTTCTAAGTGACGATGAAACACAGAAATTGAACCGGAATTAAATACCAAAAGCACAATGCCGACTAAAGGACAAGAATACTGACTCATCTTACTGTCTATGTTTTGAACCGTCCCTGTGACACTAGATATAGATTCCGATGCTTCACTCCAGGTTTACTGTATCCCTTGGCCCTTCTTATTGACGATGAAACACAGAAATTGCATCGGAATTAAATTCAAAATGCACAATACCGACTTAAGTACAAGAAGACTGACTCTTCCTACTGTCTATGTTTTGAACGATTCCTGTGACACTAGTCATAGATTCCGATGCTTAACTTCAGGATTTCTGTATCCCTGTGACCCTCTTATAGACGATGAAACACAGAAATTGCTTCGGAATTAAATACAAAAGGCACAATGCCGACTAATGTACAAGAAGACTGACTCTTCCGACAGTCTATGTTTGGAACCACTCCTGTGACACTAGTTATAGATTCCGGTGCTTCACTGCAGGTTTACTGTATCCCTTGGACCTTCTTATTGACGATGAAACACAGAAATTGCATCAGAATTAAATAGAAAAGGCACAATGATGACTTACGTACAACAAGACTGACTCTTCTTACTGTCTCTGTTTTGAACCATTCCTGTGACTCTAGTTATAGATTCCGATGCTTCACTTCAGGTTTACTGTATCCCTCTGACCTTCTTATTGACGATGAAACACAGAAATTGCTTCGGAATTAAATACAAAAGGCACAATGCCGACTTAAGTACAAGAAGACTGACTCTTCTTACTGTCTATGTTTTGAACCATTCCTGTGACACTAGCTATAGATTCTGATACTTCCATTCAGGTCTACTGTATCCCTTGGACGTTCTTATTGACGATGAAACACAGAAATTGCATCGGAATTAAATACAATATGCACAATGCAGACTTAAGTACAAGAAGACTGACTCTTCTTACTGACTATGTTATAAACCATTCCTGTGACACTAGTTATAGATTGCGATGCTTCACTTCAGGTTTACTGTATCCCTTGGACCTTCTTATTGACGATGAAACGCAGAAATTGCATCGGAATTAAATAGAAAAGGCACAATGCCGACTTAAGTACAAGAATACTGACTCTTATTACTGTCGATGGTTTGAACCGTCCCTGTGACAGTAGTTATAGATTCCGATGCTTCACTCCAGGTTTACTGTATCCCTTGGACCTTCTTATTGACTATGAAACACAGATATTGCATCGGAATTAAATACAATGAGCACAATGCCGATTTAAGTACAAGAAGACTGACTCTTCTTACTGACTATGATTTGAATTATTCCTGTGACACTAGCTATAGTTTCCGAAGCTTCACTTCAGGTTTACTGTATCCCTCTGACCTTCTTATTGACGATGAAACACAGAAATCGCACCCGAATTACATACAAAAGGCACAATTTCGACTTAAGTACAAGAAGACTGACTCTTCTTACTGTCTATGTTTTGAACCATTCCTGTGACACTAGCTATAGATTCTGATGCTTTCATTCAGGTCTACTGTATCCCTTGGACCTTCTTATTGACGATGAAACACAGAAATTGCATCGGAATTAAACACAAAAAGCACAATGCCGACTTAAGTACATGTAGACTGACTTTTCCTACTGTCTATGCCTTGAACCATTCCTGTGACACTAGTTATAGATTCCGATGGTTCATTTCAGGTTTACTGTATACATTGGACCTTCTTATTGACGATGAAACACAGAAATTGCATCGGAATTAAATACAAAACGCACAATGCCGACTTAAGTACAAGAAGACTGATTCTTCCAACTGTCTATGTTTCGAACCATTCGAGTGACACTAGTTATAGATTCCGATGCTTCACTTCAGGTTTACTGTATCCCTTGGACCTTCTTATTGACGATGAAACACAGATATTGCATCGGAATTAAATACAAAAGGCACAATACCGACTTAAGTACAAGAAGACTGACTCTTCTTACTGACTATGTTTTGAACCATTCCTGTGACACTAGTCATAGATTCCGATGCTTCACTAAATGATTACTGTATCCCTCTGACCTTCTTATTGACGATGAAACACAGAAATTGCATCGGAATTAAATACAAAAGGCACAATGCCGACTTACGTACAAGAATTCTGACTCTTCTTACTGTCTACGTTTTGAACCATCCCTGGGACACTATTTATACATTCCGATGCTTCACTCCAGGTTTACTGTATCCCTTGGACCTTCTTATTGGCAATGAAACACAGAAATTGCATCAGAATTAAATACAATAGGCACAATGCCGACTAATGTACAAGAAGACTGACTCTCCCGACAGTCTATGTTTAGAACCATTCCTGTGACACTAGTTATAGATTCCGGTGCTTCACTCCAGGTTTACCGTATCCCTTGGACCTTCTTATTGACGATGAAACACAGAAATTGCATCAGAATTAAATAGAAAAGGCACAATGATGACTTAAGTACAAGAAGACTGACTCTTCTTACTGTCTCTGCTTTGAACCATTCCTGTGACTCTAGTTATAGTTTCCGATGCTTCACTTCAGGTTTACTGTATCCCTCTGACCTTCTTATTGACGATGAAACACAGAAATCACATCGGAATTATATACAATAGGCACAATGCTGACTTAAGTACAAGAAGACTGATTCTTCTTAATGACTATGCTTTGAACTATTTCAGTGACGCTAGTTATAGATTCCGATGCTTCACATCAGTTTTACTGTATCCCTCTGACCTTTTTATTGACGATGAAACACAGAAATTGCATCCGAATTAAATACAAAAGGCATAATGCCGACTTAAGTACATGTAGACTGACTTTTCCTACTGTCTATGTTTTGAACCATTCCTGTGACACTAGTTATAGATTCCGATCGTTCATTTAAGGTTGACTGTATCCCTTGGACCTTCTTATTGACGATGAAACACAGAAATTGCATCGGAATTAAATTGAAAAGGCACAATGCCGACTTAAGTACAAGAAGACTTACTTTTCTTGCTGACTATGTTTTGAACCATTCCTGTGACACTAGTTATAGATTCCGATGCTTAACTTCAGGATTACTGGATCCCTTGGACCTTCTTATTGACGATGTAACACAGAAATTGCATCGGAATTAAATACAAAAGGCACAATGCCGACTTAAGTACATGTAGACTGACTTCTCCTACTGTCTATGTTTTTGAACCATTCCTGTGACACTAGTTATAGATTCCGATGGATCATTTCAGGTTTACTGTATCCCTTGGACCTTCTTATTGACGATGAAACACAGATATTGCATCGGAATTAAATAGAAAAGGCACAATGCCGACTTAAGAACTAGAAGACTTACTCTTCCTATTGCCTATGTTATGAACCATTCCTGTGACACTAGTTATAGATTCCGATGCTTCACTCCAGGTTTACTGTATCCCTTGGAACATCCTATTGAAGATGAAACACTGAAATTGCATCGGAATTAAATACAAAAGGCACATTGCCGACTAATGTACAAGAAGACTGACTCTTCCGACAGTCTATGTGTTGAACCATTCCTGTGACACTAGTTGTAGATTCCAGTGCTTTACTCCAGGTTTACTGTATCCCTTGGACCTTCTTATTGACGATGAAACACAGAAATTGCATCGGAATTAAATATAAAAGGCACAATGCCGCCTTAAGTACAAGAAAACTGACTCTTCTTACTGTCTATGTTTTGAACCATTCTTGTGATACTAGTTATAGATTCCGATGCTACAATTCATGTCTACTGTATCCCTTGGACCTTCTTATTGACGATGAAACACAGAAATTGCATCGGAATTAAATACAACAGGCACAATGCCGACTTCAGTACAAGAAGACTGACTCTTCTTACTGACTATGTTTTGAACTATTCCTGTGACACTAGTTATAGATTCCGATGCTTCACATCAGATTTACTGTATCCCTCTGACCTTCTTATTGACGATGAAACACAGAAATTGCATCGGAATTAAATAGAAAAGGCACAATGCCGACTTAAGTACAAGACTACTGACTCATCTTACTGTCATTGTTTTAAACCATTACTGTGCCACTAGTTATAGATTCCGATGCTTCACTTCAGGTTTACTGTATCCCTTGGACCTTCTTATTGACGATGAAACACAGAAATTGCATCGGAATTAAATACAAAAGGCACAATGCCGACTAATGTACAAGGAGACGGACTCATCCGACAGTCTATGCTTAGAACCATTCCTGTGACACTAGTTATAGATTCCGGTGCTTCACTCCAGGTTTACTGTATCCCTGGGACCTTCTTATTGACGATGAAACACAGAAATTGCATCGGAATTAAATACAATAGGCACAATGCCGACATAACTACAAGTAGACTGACTTCTCCTACTGTCTATGTTTTGAGCCATTCCTGTGACACTAGTTATAGATTCCGATGCCTAACTTCAGGATTACTGTATCCCTTGGACCTTCGTATTGACGATGAAACACAGACATTGCATCGGAATTAAATACAAAAGGCTCAATGCCGAATTAAGTACAAGAAGTCTGACTCTTCTTACTGTCAATGTTTTGAACCATTCCTGTGACACTAGTTATAGATTCTGATGCTTCACTCCAGGTTTACTGTATCCCTTGGAACTTCTTATTGACGATGAAACACAGAAATTGCATCGGAATTAAATACAAAATGCACATGCCGACTTCAGTAAGAGAAGTCTGATTCTTCTTACTGTCTGTGTTTTGAACCATTCCTGTGACACTAGTTATAGTCTCCGATGCTTCACTTCAGGTTTACTGTATCCCTTGGACCTTCTTATTGACGATGTAACACAGAAATTGCATCGGAATTAAATAGAAAAGGCACAATGCCGACTTAAGTACAAGAATACGGATTGATCTTACTGTCTATGTTTTAAACCGTCCCTGTGACACTAGTTACAGATTCCGATGTTTCACTCCAGGTTTACTGTATCCCTTGGACCTACTGATTGACGATGAAACACAGAAATTGCTTCGGAATTAAATACAAAAGGCACAGGGCCGACTTAAGTACAAGAAGACTGACTCTTCTTACTGACTATGTTTTGAACCATTCCTGTGACACTAGTTAGAGATTCCGATGCTTCACTTCAGGTTTACTGTATCCCTCTGACCTTCTTATTGACGTTGAAATACAGAAATTGAATCAGAACTAAATACAAAGGCACAATGCCGAATTAAGTACAAAAAAGACTGACTCTTCTTACTGTCTATGTTTTGAACCATTCCTGTGACACTACTTATAGACTCCGATGCTTCACTCCAGGTTTACTGTATCTCTTAGACCTTCTTATTGACGATGAAACACAGATATTGCATCGGAATTAAATATGAAAGACACAATGCCGACTTAAGTACATGTAGACTGACTTTTCCTACTGTCTATGCCTTGAACCATTCCTGTGACACTAGTTATAGATTCCGATGGTTCATTTCAGGTTTACTGTATACATTGGACCTTCTTATTGACGATGAAACACAGAAATTGCATCGGAATTAAATACAAAACGCACAATGCCGACTTAAGTACAAGAAGACTGATTCTTCCAACTGTCTATGTTTCGAACCATTCGAGTGACACTAGTTATAAATTCCGATGCTTCACTTCAGGTTTACTGTATCCCTTGGACCTTCTTATTGACGATGAAACACAGATATTGCATCGGAATTAAATACAAAAGGCACAATACCGACTTAAGTACAAGAAGACTGACTCTTCTTACTGACTATGTTTTGAACCATTCCTGTGACACTAGTCATAGATTCCGATGCTTCACTAAATGATTACTGTATCCCTCTGACCTTCTTATTGACGATGAAACACAGAAATTGCATCGGAATTAAATACAAAAGGCACAATGCCGACTTACGTACAAGAATTCTGACTCTTCTTACTGTCTACGTTTTGAACCATCCCTGGGACACTATTTATACATTCCGATGCTTCACTCCACGTTTACTGTATCCCTTGGACCTTCTTATTGGCAATGAAACACAGAAATTGCATCAGAATTAAATACAAAAGGCACAATGCCGACTAATGTACAAGAAGACTGACTCTCCCGACAGTCTATGTTTAGAACCATTCCTGTGACACTAGTTATAGATTCCGGTGCTTCACTCCAGGTTTACCGTATCCCTTGGACCTTCTTATTGACGATGAAACACAGAAATTGCATCAGAATTAAATAGAAAAGGCACAATGATGACTTAAGTACAAGAAGACTGACTCTTCTTACTGTCTCTGCTTTGAACCATTCCTGTGACTCTAGTTATAGTTTCCGATGCTTCACTTCAGGTTTACTGTATCCCTCTGACCTTCTTATTGACGATGAAACACAGAAATCACATCGGAATTATATACAATAGGCACAATGCTGACTTAAGTACAAGAAGACTGATTCTTCTTAATGACTATGCTTTGAACTATTTCTGTGACGCTAGTTATAGATTCCGATGCTTCACATCAGTTTTACTGTATCCCTCTGACCTTTTTATTGACGATGAAACACAGAAATTGCATCCGAATTAAATACAAAAGGCATAATGCCGACTTAAGTACATGTAGACTGACTTTTCCTACTGTCTATGTTTTGAACCATTCCTGTGACACTAGTTATAGATTCCGATCGTTCATTTAAGGTTGACTGTATCCCTTGGACCTTCTTATTGACGATGAAACACAGAAATTGCATCGGAATTAAATTGAAAAGGCACAATGCCGACTTAAGTACAAGAAGACTTACTCTTCTTGCTGACTATGTTTTGAATCATTCCTGTGACACTAGTTATAGATTCCGATGCTTAACTTCAGGATTACTGGATCCCTTGGACCTTCTTATTGACGATGTAACACAGAAATTGCATCGGAATTAAATACAAAAGGCACAATGCCGACTTAAGTACATGTAGACTGACTTCTCCTACTGTCTATGTTTTTGAACCATTCCTGTGACACTAGTTATAGATTCCGATGGATCATTTCAGGTTTACTGTATCCCTTGGACCTTCTTATTGACGATGAAACACAGATATTGCATCGGAATTAAATAGAAAAGCACAATGCCGACTTAAGAACTAGAAGACTTACTCTTCCTATTGCCTATGTTATGAACCATTCCTGTGACACTAGTTATAGATTCCGATGCTTCACTCCAGGTTTACTGTATCCCTTGGAACATCCTATTGAAGATGAAACACTGAAATTGCATCGGAATTAAATACAAAAGGCACATTGCCGACTAATGTACAAGAAGACTGACTCTTCCGACAGTCTATGTGTTGAACCATTCCTGTGACACTAGTTGTAGATTCCAGTGCTTTACTCCAGGTTTACTGTATCCCTTGGACCTTCTTATTGACGATGAAACACAGAAATTGCATCGGAATTAAATATAAAAGGCACAATGCCGCCTTAAGTACAAGAAAACTGACTCTTCTTACTGTCTATGTTTTGAACCATTCTTGTGATACTAGTTATAGATTCCGATGCTACAATTCATGTCTACTGTATCCCTTGGACCTTCTTATTGACGATGAAACACAGAAATTGCATCGGAATTAAATACAACAGGCACAATGCCGACTTCAGTACAAGAAGACTGACTCTTCTTACTGACTATGTTTTGAACTATTCCTGTGACACTAGTTATAGATTCCGATGCTTCACATCAGATTTACTGTATCCCTCTGACCTTCTTATTGACGATGAAACACAGAAATTGCATCGGAATTAAATAGAAAAGGCACAATGCCGACTTAAGTACAAGACTACTGACTCATCTTACTGTCATTGTTTTAAACCATTACTGTGCCACTAGTTATAGATTCCGATGCTTCACTTCAGGTTTACTGTATCCCTGGGACCTTCTTATTGACGATGAAACACAGAAATTGCATCGGAATTAAATACAATAGGCACAATGCCGACATAACTACAAGTAGACTGACTTCTCCTACTGTCTATGTTTTGAGCCATTCCTGTGACACTAGTTATAGATTCCGATGCCTAACTTCAGGATTACTGTATCCCTTGGACCTTCGTATTGACGATGAAACACAGACATTGCATCGGAATTAAATACAAAAGGCTCAATGCCGAATTAAGTACAAGAAGTCTGACTCTTCTTACTGTCAATGTTTTGAACCATTCCTGTGACACTAGTTATAGATTCTGATGCTTCACTCCAGGTTTACTGTATCCCTTGGAACTTCTTATTGACGATGAAACACAGAAATTGCATCGGAATTAAATACAAAATGCACATGCCGACTTCAGTAAGAGAAGTCTGATTCTTCTTACTGTCTGTGTTTTGAACCATTCCTGTGACACTAGTTATAGTCTCCGATGCTCCACTTCAGGTTTACTGTATCCCTTGGACCTTCTTATTGACGATGTAACACAGAAATTGCATCGGAATTAAATAGAAAAGGCACAATGCCGACTTAAGTACAAGAATACGGATTGATCTTACTGTCTATGTTTTAAACCGTCCCTGTGACACTAGTTACAGATTCCGATGTTTCACTCCAGGTTTACTGTATCCCTTGGACCTACTGATTGACGATGAAACACAGAAATTGCTTCGGAATTAAATACAAAAGGCACAGTGCCGACTTAAGTACAAGAAGACTGACTCTTCTTACTGACTATGTTTTGAACCATTCCTGTGACACTAGTTAGAGATTCCGATGCTTCACTTCAGGTTTACTGTATCCCTCTGACCTTCTTATTGACGTTGAAATACAGAAATTGAATCAGAACTAAATACAAAGGCACAATGCCGAATTAAGTACAAAAAAGACTGACTCTTCTTACTGTCTATGTTTTGAACCATTCCTGCGACACTACTTATAGACTCCGATGCTTCACCCCAGGTTTACTGTATCTCTTAGACCTTCTTATTGACGATGAAACACAGATATTGCATCGGAATTAAATACGAAAGACACAATGCCGAATTAAGTACAAGAAGACTGACTCTTCTTACTGTCTATGTTTTGAACCATTACTGTGACACTAGTTATGGATTCCGGTCGTTCATCTTAGCTTTACTGTATCCCTTGGACCTTCTTATTGACGATGAAACACAGATATTGCATCGGTATTAAATAGAAAAGGCACAATGCCGACTTAAGAACTAGAAGACTTACTCTTCCTACTGTCTATGTTATAAACCATTCCTGTGACACTAGGTATAGATTCCGATGCTTCACTCCAGGTCTACTGTATCCCTTGGACCTTCTTATTGAAGATGAAACACAGAAATTGCATCGGAATTAAATACAAAAGGCACATTGCCGACTAATGTACAAGAAGACTGACTCTTCCGACAGTCTATGTGTTGATCCATTCCTGTGACACTCGTTATAGATTCCGGTGCTTCACTCCAGGTTTACTGTATCCCTTGGACCTTCTTATTGACGATGAAACACAGAAATTGCATCGGAATTGAATCCAAAAGGCACAATACCGACTTAAGTACAAGAATACTGACTCTTCTTACTGTCTATGTTTTGAACCATTCCTGTGACACTAGTCATAGATTCCGATGCTTCACTTCAGGATTACTGTATCCCTCTGACCCTCTTATTGACGATGAAACACAGAAATTGCATCGGAATTAAATACAAAAGGCACAATGCCGACCAAAGTACAAGAAGACTGACTCTTCTGACAGTCTATGTTTTGAACCATTCCTGTGACACTAGTTATAGATTCCGGTGCTACACTCCAGGTTTACTGTATCCCTTGGACCTTCTTACTGACGATGAAACACAGAAATTGCATCGGAAATAAATACAAAAGGCATAATGCCGACTTCAGTACAAGAAAACTGACTCTTCTTACTGTCTATGTTTTGAACTATTTCTGTGACACTAGTTATAGACTCCGATGCTTCACATCAGGTTTATGTATCCCTCTGACCTTCTGATTGACGATGAAACACAGAAATTGCTTCGGAATTAAATACAAAAGGCACAATGCCGATTTAAGTACATGTAGACTGACTTTTCCTACTGTCTATGATTTGAACCATTCCTGTGACACTAGTTATGGATTCCGATCGTTCATTTCAGGTTTACTGTATCCCTTCGACCTTCTTATTGACGATGAAACACAGATATTGCATCGCAATTAAATACAAAGGACACAATGCCGACTTAAGTACAAGAAGGCTGACTCTTCCAACTGTCTATGCTTTGAACCATTCCTGTGCCACTAGTTATAGATTCCGATGCTTCACTTCAGGTTTACTGTATCCCTCTGACCGTCTTATTGACAATGAAACACTGAAATTGCATCGGAATTAAATGGAAAAGGCACAATGCCGACTTAAGTACTAGAAGACTGCCTCTTCCTACTGTCTATGTTTTGAACCATTCCTGTGACACTAGTTGTAGATTCCAATGCTTCACTCATGGTTTACTGTATACCTTGGACCTTCTTATTGACGATGAAACACAGAAATTGCATCGGAATTAAATACAAAAGGCACAATGCCGACTAATGTACAAGAAGACTGACTCTCCCGACAGTCTATGTTTAGAACCATTCCTGTGACACTAGTTATAGATTCCGGTGCTTCACTCCAGGTTTACTGTATCCCTTGGACCTTCTTATTGACGATGAAACACAGAAATTGCATCAGAATTAAATAGAAAAGGCTCAATGATGACATAAGTACAAGAAGATTGACTCTTCTTACTGTCTCTGTTTTGAACCATTCCTGTGACTCTAGTTATAGTTTCCGATGCTTCACTTCAGGTTTACTGTATCCCTCTCACCTTCGTATTGACGATGAAACACAGAAATCGCATCGGAAGTAAATACAAAAGGCACAATGCCGACTTAAGTACAAGAAGACTGACTCTTCTTACTGTCTATGTTTTGAACCATTCCTGTGACACTAGTTATAGATTCCGATGCTTCCATTCAGGTCTACTGTATCCCTTGGACCTTCTTATTGACGATGAAACACAGAAATTGCATCGGAATTATATACAATAGGCACAATGCTGACTTAAGTACAAGAAGACTGACTCTTCTTAATGACTATGCTTTGAACTATTTCTGTGACGCTAGTTATAGATTCCGATGCTTCACATCAGTTTTACTGTATCCCTCTGACCTTCTTATTGACGATGAAACACAGAAATTGCATCCGAATTAAATACAAAAGGCATAATGCCGACTTAAGTACATGCAGACTGACTTTTCCTGCTGTCTATGCTTTGAACCATTCCTGTGACACTACTTATAATTTCCGATGGTTCATTTCATGTTGACTGTATCCCTTGGACCTTCTTATTGACGATGAAACACAGATATTGCATCGGAATTAAATAGAAAAGGCACAATGTCGACTTAAGTACAAGAAGACTGACTCTTCTTGCTGACTATGTTTTGAACCATTCCTGTGACACTAGTTATAGATTCCGATGCTTAACTTCAGGATTACTGGATCCCTTGGACCTTCTTATTGACGATGTAACACAGAAATTGCATCGGAATTAAATATAAAAGGCACAATGCCGACTTAAGTACATGTAGACTGACTTCTCCTACTGTCTATGTTTTGAACCATTCCTGTGACACTAGTTATAGATTCCGATGGTTCATTTCAGGTTTACTGTATCCCTTGGACCTTCTTATTGACGATGAAACACAGATATTGCATCGGAATTAAATGGAAAAGGCACAATGCCGACTTAAGAACTAGAAGACTTACTCTTCCTATTGTCTATGTTATGAACCATTCCTGTGACACTAGTTATAGATTCCGATGCTTCCCTCCAGGTTTACTGTATCCCTTGGACCTTCTTATTGACGATGAAACAGAGAAATTGCATCGGAATTAAATATCAAAGGCACAATGCCGCCTTAAGTACAAGAAAACTGACTCTTCTTAATGTCTATGTTTTGAACCATTCCTGTGTCTCTAGTTATAGATTCCGATGCTTCACTTCAGGTTTACTGTATCCCTCTGACCTTCTTATTGACGATGAAAAACAGAAATTGCATCGGAATTAAATATAAAAGGCACAATGCCGACTTAAGTACAAGAAGACTGACTCTTCTTACTGTCTATGCTTTGAACCATTCTTGTGACACTACTTATAGATTCCGATGCTACAATTCAGGTCTACTGTATCCCTTGGACCTTCTTATTGACGATGAAACACAGAAATTGCATCGGAATTATATACAGTAGGCACAATGCCGACTTCAGTACAAGAAGACTGACTCTTCTTACTGACTATGTTTTGAACTATTCCTGCGACACTAGTTATAGATTCCGATGCTTCACATCAGATTTACTGTATCCCTCTGACCTTCTTATTGACGATGAAACAAAGAAATTGCATCGGAATTAAATACAAAAGGCACAATGCCGACTTAAGTACATGTAGACTGACTTTTCCCACTGTCTATGTTTTGAACCATTCCTGTAACACTAGTTATAGATTCCGATGGTTAATTTCAGGTTTACTGTATCCCTTGGACCTTGTTATTGACGATGAAACACAGAAATTGCATCGGATTAAATACAAAAGGCACAATGCCGACTTAAGTACAAGAAGACTGACTCTTCCTCATGTCTATGTTTTTAACCATTCCTGTGACACTAGTTATAGATTCCGATGCTTCACTTCAGGTTTACTGTATCCCTTGGACGTTCTTATTGACGATGAAACACAGAAATTGCATCGGAATTAAATAGAAAAGGCACAATGCCGACTTAAGTACAAGAATACTGACTCATCTTACTGTCAATGTTTTGAACCATTCCTGTGCGACTAGTTATAGATTCCGATGCTTCACTTCAGGTTTACTGTATCCCTTGGACCTTCTTATTGACGATGAAACACAGAAATTGCATCGGAATTAAATACAAAAGGCACAATGCCGACTAATGTACAAGGAGACTGACTCATCCGACAGTCTATGTTTAGAACCATTCCTGTGACACTAGTTATAGATTCCGGTGCTTCACTCCAGGTTTACTATATCCCTGGGACCTTCTTATTGACGATGAAACACAGAAATTGCATCAGAATTAAATAGAAAAGGCACAATGATGACTTAAGTACAAGAGGACTGACTCTTCTTACTGTCTATGTTTTGAACCATTCCTGTGGCTCTAGTTATGTATTCCGATGCTTCACTTCAGGTTTACTGTATCCCTCTGGCTTCTTATTGACGATGAAACACAGAAATTGCATCGGAATTAAATACAATAGGCACAATGCAGACTTAAGTACAAGAAAACTGACTCTTCTTACTGACTATGTTTTGAACTATTCGTGTGACACTAGTTATAGATTCCGGTGCTTCACATCAGATTTACTGTATCCCTCTGACCTTCTTATTGACGATGAAACACAGAAATTGCATCGGAATTAAATACAAAAGGCACAATGCCGACTTAAGTACATGTAGGCTGACTTCTCCTACTGCCTATGCTTTGAACCATTCCTGTGACACTAGTTATAGATTCCGATGGTTCATTTCAGGTTTACTGTATCCCTTGGACCTTCTTATTGACGATGAAACACAGAAATTGCATCGGAATTAAATAGAAAAGGCACAATGCCGACATAACTACAAGAAGACTGACTCTTCTTACTGACTATGTTTTGAACCATTCCTGTGACACTAGTTATAGATTCCGATGCCTAACTTCAGGATTACTGTATCCCTTGGACCTTCTTATTGACGATGAAACACAGAAATCGCACCCGAATTACATACAAAAGGCACAATTTCGACTTAAGTACAAGAAGACTGACTCTTCTTACTGTCTATGCTTTGAACCATTCCTGTGACACTAGTTATAGATTCCGATGCTTAACTTCAGGATTACTGGATCCCTTGGACCTTCTTATTGACGATGTAACACAGAAATTGCATCGGAATTAAATATAAAAGGCACAATGCCGACTTAAGTACATGTAGACTGACTTCTCCTACTGTCTATGTTTTGAACCATTCCTGTGACACTAGTTATAGATTCCGATGGTTCATTTCAGGTTTACTGTATCCCTTGGACCTTCTTATTGACGATGAAACACAGATATTGCATCGGAATTAAATGGAAAAGGCACAATGCCGACTTAAGAACTAGAAGACTTACTCTTCCTATTGTCTATGTTATGAACCATTCCTGTGACACTAGTTATAGATTCCGATGCTTCCCTCCAGGTTTACTGTATCCCTTGGACCTTCTTATTGACGATGAAACAGAGAAATTGCATCGGAATTAAATATCAAAGGCACAATGCCGCCTTAAGTACAAGAAAACTGACTCTTCTTAATGTCTATGTTTTGAACCATTCCTGTGTCTCTAGTTATAGATTCCGATGCTTCACTTCAGGTTTACTGTATCCCTCTGACCTTCTTATTGACGATGAAAAACAGAAATTGCATCGGAATTAAATACAAAAGGCACAATGCCGACTTAAGTACAAGAAGACTGACTCTTCTTACTGTCTATGCTTTGAACCATTCTTGTGACACTACTTATAGATTCCGATGCTACAATTCAGGTCTACTGTATCCCTTGGACCTTCTTATTGACGATGAAACACAGAAATTGCATCGGAATTATATACAGTAGGCACAATGCCGACTTCAGTACAAGAAGACTGACTCTTCTTACTGACTATGTTTTGAACTATTCCTGCGACACTAGTTATAGATTCCGATGCTTCACATCAGATTTACTGTATCCCTCTGACCTTCTTATTGACGATGAAACACAGAAATTGCATCGGAATTAAATACAAAAGGCACAATGCCGACTTAAGTACATGTAGACTGACTTTTCCCACTGTCTATGTTTTGAACCATTCCTGTAACACTAGTTATAGATTCCGATGGTTAATTTCAGGTTTACTGTATCCCTTGGACCTTGTTATTGACGATGAAACACAGAAATTGCATCGGATTAAATACAAAAGGCACAATGCCGACTTAAGTACAAGAAGACTGACTCTTCCTCATGTCTATGTTTTTAACCATTCCTGTGACACTAGTTATAGATTCCGATGCTTCACTTCAGGTTTACTGTATCCCTTGGACGTTCTTATTGACGATGAAACACAGAAATTGCATCGGAATTAAATAGAAAAGGCACAATGCCGACTTAAGTACAAGAATACTGACTCATCTTACTGTCAATGTTTTGAACCATTCCTGTGCCACTAGTTATAGATTCCGATGCTTCACTTCAGGTTTACTGTATCCCTTGGACCTTCTTATTGACGATGAAACACAGAAATTGCATCGGAATTAAATACAAAAGGCACAATGCCGACTAATGTACAAGGAGACTGACTCATCCGACAGTCTATGTTTAGAACCATTCCTGTGACACTAGTTATAGATTCCGGTGCTTCACTCCAGGTTTACTATATCCCTGGGACCTTCTTATTGACGATGAAACACAGAAATTGCATCAGAATTAAATAGAAAAGGCACAATGATGACTTAAGTACAAGAGGACTGACTCTTCCTACTGTCTATGTTTTGAACCATTCCTGTGGCTCTAGTTATGTATTCCGATGCTTCACTTCAGGTTTACTGTATCCCTCTGGCTTCTTATTGACGATGAAACACAGAAATTGCATCGGAATTAAATACAATAGGCACAATGCAGACTTAAGTACAAGAAAACTGACTCTTCTTACTGACTATGTTTTGAACTATTCGTGTGACACTAGTTATAGATTCCGGTGCTTCACATCAGATTTACTGTATCCCTCTGACCTTCTTATTGACGATGAAACACAGAAATTGCATCGGAATTAAATACAAAAGGCACAATGCCGACTTAAGTACATGTAGGCTGACTTCTCCTACTGCCTATGCTTTGAACCATTCCTGTGACACTAGTTATAGATTCCGATGGTTCATTTCAGGTTTACTGTATCCCTTGGACCTTCTTATTGACGATGAAACACAGAAATTGCATCGGAATTAAATAGAAAAGGCACAATGCCGACATAACTACAAGAAGACTGACTCTTCTTACTGACTATGTTTTGAACCATTCCTGTGACACTAGTTATAGATTCCGATGCCTAACTTCAGGATTACTGTATCCCTTGGACCTTCTTATTGACGATGAAACACAGAAATCGCACCCGAATTACATACAAAAGGCACAATTTCGACTTAAGTACAAGAAGACTGACTCTTCTTACTGTCTATGCTTTGAACCATTCCTGTGACACTAGCTATAGATTCTGATGCTTTCATTCAGGTCTACTGTATCCCTTGGACCTTCTTATTGACGATGAAACACAGAAATTGCATCGGAATTAAACACAAAAAGCACAATGCCGACTTAAGTACATGTAGACTGACTTTTCCTACTGTCTATGCCTTGAACCATTCCTGTGACACTAGTTATAGATTCCGATGGTTCATTTCAGGTTTACTGTATACATTGGACCTTCTTATTGACGATGAAACACAGAAATTGCATCGGAATTAAATACAAAACGCACAATGCCGACTTAAGTACAAGAAGACTGATTCTTCCAACTGTCTATGTTTCGAACCATTCGAGTGACACTAGTTATAGATTCCGATGCTTCACTTCAGGTTTACTGTATCCCTTGGACCTTCTTATTGACGATGAAACACAGATATTGCATCGGAATTAAATACAAAAGGCACAATACCGACTTAAGTACAAGAAGACTGACTCTTCTTACTGACTATGTTTTGAACCATTCCTGTGACACTAGTCATAGATTCCGATGCTTCACTAAATGATTACTGTATCCCTCTGACCTTCTTATTGACGATGAAACACAGAAATTGCATCGGAATTAAATACAAAAGGCACAATGCCGACTTACGTACAAGAATTCTGACTCTTCTTACTGTCTACGTTTTGAACCATCCCTGGGACACTATTTATACATTCCGATGCTTCACTCCAGGTTTACTGTATCCCTTGGACCTTCTTATTGGCAATGAAACACAGAAATTGCATCAGAATTAAATACAAAAGGCACAATGCCGACTAATGTACAAGAAGACTGACTCTCCCGACAGTCTATGTTTAGAACCATTCCTGTGACACTAGTTATAGATTCCGGTGCTTCACTCCAGGTTTACCGTATCCCTTGGACCTTCTTATTGACGATGAAACACAGAAATTGCATCAGAATTAAATAGAAAAGGCACAATGATGACTTAAGTACAAGAAGACTGACTCTTCTTACTGTCTCTGCTTTGAACCATTCCTGTGACTCTAGTTATAGTTTCCGATGCTTCACTTCAGGTTTACTGTATCCCTCTGACCTTCTTATTGACGATGAAACACAGAAATCACATCGGATTTAAATACAAAAGGCACAATGCCGACTTAAGTACAAGAAGACTGACTCTTCTTACTGTCTATGTTTTGAACCATTCCTGTGACACTAGTTATAGATTCCGATGCTTCCATTCAGGTCTACTGAATCCCTTGGACCTTCTTATTGACGATGAAACACAGAAATTGCATCGGAATTATATACAATAGGCACAATGCTGACTTAAGTACAAGAAGACTGATTCTTCTTAATGACTATGCTTTGAACTATTTGTGTGACGCTAGTTATAGATTCCGATGCTTCACATCAGTTTTACTGTATCCCTCTGACCTTTTTATTGACGATGAAACACAGAAATTGCATCCGAATTAAATACAAAAGGCATAATGCCGACTTAAGTACATGTAGACTGACTTTTCCTACTGTCTATGTTTTGAACCATTCCTGTGACACTAGTTATAGATTCCGATCGTTCATTTAAGGTTGACTGTATCCCTTGGACCTTCTTATTGACGATGAAACACAGAAATTGCATCGGAATTAAATTGAAAAGGCACAATGCCGACTTAAGTACAAGAAGACTTACTCTTCTTGCTGACTATGTTTTGAACCATTCCTGTGACACTAGTTATAGATTCCGATGCTTAACTTCAGGATTACTGGATCCCTTGGACCTTCTTATTGACGATGTAACACAGAAATTGCATCGGAATTAAATACAAAAGGCACAATGCCGACTTAAGTACATGTAGACTGACTTCTCCTACTGTCTATGTTTTTGAACCATTCCTGTGACACTAGTTATAGATTCCGATGGATCATTTCAGGTTTACTGTATCCCTTGGACCTTCTTATTGACGATGAAACACAGATATTGCATCGGAATTAAATAGAAAAGGCACAATGCCGACTTAAGAACTAGAAGACTTACTCTTCCTATTGCCTATGTTATGAACCATTCCTGTGACACTAGTTATAGATTCCGATGCTTCACTCCAGGTTTACTGTATCCCTTGGAACATCCTATTGAAGATGAAACACTGAAATTGCATCGGAATTAAATACAAAAGGCACATTGCCGACTAATGTACAAGAAGACTGACTCTTCCGACAGTCTATGTGTTGAACCATTCCTGTGACACTAGTTGTAGATTCCAGTGCTTTACTCCAGGTTTACTGTATCCCTTGGACCTTCTTATTGACGATGAAACACAGAAATTGCATCGGAATTAAATATAAAAGGCACAATGCCGCCTTAAGTACAAGAAAACTGACTCTTCTTACTGTCTATGTTTTGAACCATTCTTGTGATACTAGTTATAGATTCCGATGCTACAATTCATGTCTACTGTATCCCTTGGACCTTCTTATTGACGATGAAACACAGAAATTGCATCGGAATTAAATACAAAAGGCACAATGCCGACTTAAGTACATGTAGACTGACTTCTCCTACTGTCTATGTTTTGAACCATTCCTGTGACACTAGTTATAGATTCCGATGGTTCATTTCAGGTTTACTGTATCCCTTGGACCTTCTTATTGACGATGAAACACAGATATTGCATCGGAATTAAATGGAAAAGGCACAATGCCGACTTAAGAACTAGAAGACTTACTCTTCCTATTGTCTATGTTATGAACCATTCCTGTGACACTAGTTATAGATTCCGATGCTTCCCTCCAGGTTTACTGTATCCCTTGGACCTTCTTATTGACGATGAAACAGAGAAATTGCATCGGAATTAAATATCAAAGGCACAATGCCGCCTTAAGTACAAGAAAACTGACTCTTCTTAATGTCTATGTTTTGAACCATTCCTGTGTCTCTAGTTATAGATTCCGATGCTTCACTTCAGGTTTACTGTATCCCTCTGACCTTCTTATTGACGATGAAAAACAGAAATTGCATCGGAATTAAATACAAAAGGCACAATGCCGACTTAAGTACAAGAAGACTGACTCTTCTTACTGTCTATGCTTTGAACCATTCTTGTGACACTACTTATAGATTCCGATGCTACAATTCAGGTCTACTGTATCCCTTGGACCTTCTTATTGACGATGAAACACAGAAATTGCATCGGAATTATATACAGTAGGCACAATGCCGACTTCAGTACAAGAAGACTGACTCTTCTTACTGACTATGTTTTGAACTATTCCTGCGACACTAGTTATAGATTCCGATGCTTCACATCAGATTTACTGTATCCCTCTGACCTTCTTATTGACGATGAAACACAGAAATTGCATCGGAATTAAATACAAAAGGCACAATGCCGACTTAAGTACATGTAGACTGACTTTTCCCACTGTCTATGTTTTGAACCATTCCTGTAACACTAGTTATAGATTCCGATGGTTAATTTCAGGTTTACTGTATCCCTTGGACCTTGTTATTGACGATGAAACACAGAAATTGCATCGGATTAAATACAAAAGGCACAATGCCGACTTAAGTACAAGAAGACTGACTCTTCCTCATGTCTATGTTTTTAACCATTCCTGTGACACTAGTTATAGATTCCGATGCTTCACTTCAGGTTTACTGTATCCCTTGGACGTTCTTATTGACGATGAAACACAGAAATTGCATCGGAATTAAATAGAAAAGGCACAATGCCGACTTAAGTACAAGAATACTGACTCATCTTACTGTCAATGTTTTGAACCATTCCTGTGCCACTAGTTATAGATTCCGATGCTTCACTTCAGGTTTACTGTATCCCTTGGACCTTCTTATTGACGATGAAACACAGAAATTGCATCGGAATTAAATACAAAAGGCACAATGCCGACTAATGTACAAGGAGACTGACTCATCCGACAGTCTATGTTTAGAACCATTCCTGTGACACTAGTTATAGATTCCGGTGCTTCACTCCAGGTTTACTATATCCCTGGGACCTTCTTATTGACGATGAAACACAGAAATTGCATCAGAATTAAATAGAAAAGGCACAATGATGACTTAAGTACAAGAGGACTGACTCTTCTTACTGTCTATGTTTTGAACCATTCCTGTGGCTCTAGTTATGTATTCCGATGCTTCACTTCAGGTTTACTGTATCCCTCTGGCTTCTTATTGACGATGAAACACAGAAATTGCATCGGAATTAAATACAATAGGCACAATGCAGACTTAAGTACAAGAAAACTGACTCTTCTTACTGACTATGTTTTGAACTATTCGTGTGACACTAGTTATAGATTCCGGTGCTTCACATCAGATTTACTGTATCCCTCTGACCTTCTTATTGACGATGAAACACAGAAATTGCATCGGAATTAAATACAAAAGGCACAATGCCGACTTAAGTACATGTAGGCTGACTTCTCCTACTGCCTATGCTTTGAACCATTCCTGTGACACTAGTTATAGATTCCGATGGTTCATTTCAGGTTTACTGTATCCCTTGGACCTTCTTATTGACGATGAAACACAGAAATTGCATCGGAATTAAATAGAAAAGGCACAATGCCGACATAACTACAAGAAGACTGACTCTTCTTACTGACTATGTTTTGAACCATTCCTGTGACACTAGTTATAGATTCCGATGCCTAACTTCAGGATTACTGTATCCCTTGGACCTTCTTATTGACGATGAAACACAGAAATCGCACCCGAATTACATACAAAAGGCACAATTTCGACTTAAGTACAAGAAGACTGACTCTTCTTACTGTCTATGCTTTGAACCATTCCTGTGACACTAGCTACAGATTCTGATGCTTTCATTCAGGTCTACTGTATCCCTTGGACCTTCTTATTGACGATGAAACACAGAAATTGCATCGGAATTAAACACAAAAAGCACAATGCCGACTTAAGTACATGTAGACTGACTTTTCCTACTGTCTATGCCTTGAACCATTCCTGTGACACTAGTTATAGATTCCGATGGTTCATTTCAGGTTTACTGTATACATTGGACCTTCTTATTGACGATGAAACACAGAAATTGCATCGGAATTAAATACAAAACGCACAATGCCGACTTAAGTACAAGAAGACTGATTCTTCCAACTGTCTATGTTTCGAACCATTCGAGTGACACTAGTTATAGATTCCGATGCTTCACTTCAGGTTTACTGTATCCCTTGGACCTTCTTATTGACGATGAAACACAGATATTGCATCGGAATTAAATACAAAAGGCACAATACCGACTTAAGTACAAGAAGACTGACTCTTCTTACTGACTATGTTTTGAACCATTCCTGTGACACTAGTCATAGATTCCGATGCTTCACTAAATGATTACTGTATCCCTCTGACCTTCTTATTGACGATGAAACACAGAAATTGCATCGGAATTAAATACAAAAGGCACAATGCCGACTTACGTACAAGAATTCTGACTCTTCTTACTGTCTACGTTTTGAACCATCCCTGGGACACTATTTATACATTCCGATGCTTCACTCCAGGTTTACTGTATCCCTTGGACCTTCTTATTGGCAATGAAACACAGAAATTGCATCAGAATTAAATACAAAAGGCACAATGCCGACTAATGTACAAGAAGACTGACTCTCCCGACAGTCTATGTTTAGAACCATTCCTGTGACACTAGTTATAGATTCCGGTGCTTCACTCCAGGTTTACCGTATCCCTTGGACCTTCTTATTGACGATGAAACACAGAAATTGCATCAGAATTAAATAGAAAAGGCACAATGATGACTTAAGTACAAGAAGACTGACTCTTCTTACTGTCTCTGCTTTGAACCATTCCTGTGACTCTAGTTATAGTTTCCGATGCTTCACTTCAGGTTTACTGTATCCCTCTGACCTTCTTATTGACGATGAAACACAGAAATCACATCGGATTTAAATACAAAAGGCACAATGCCGACTTAAGTACAAGAAGACTGACTCTTCTTACTGTCTATGTTTTGAACCATTCCTGTGACACTAGTTATAGATTCCGATGCTTCCATTCAGGTCTACTGAATCCCTTGGACCTTCTTATTGACGATGAAACACAGAAATTGCATCGGAATTATATACAATAGGCACAATGCTGACTTAAGTACAAGAAGACTGATTCTTCTTAATGACTATGCTTTGAACTATTTGTGTGACGCTAGTTATAGATTCCGATGCTTCACATCAGTTTTACTGTATCCCTCTGACCTTTTTATTGACGATGAAACACAGAAATTGCATCCGAATTAAATACAAAAGGCATAATGCCGACTTAAGTACATGTAGACTGACTTTTCCTACTGTCTATGTTTTGAACCATTCCTGTGACACTAGTTATAGATTCCGATCGTTCATTTAAGGTTGACTGTATCCCTTGGACCTTCTTATTGACGATGAAACACAGAAATTGCATCGGAATTAAATTGAAAAGGCACAATGCCGACTTAAGTACAAGAAGACTTACTCTTCTTGCTGACTATGTTTTGAACCATTCCTGTGACACTAGTTATAGATTCCGATGCTTAACTTCAGGATTACTGGATCCCTTGGACCTTCTTATTGACGATGTAACACAGAAATTGCATCGGAATTAAATACAAAAGGCACAATGCCGACTTAAGTACATGTAGACTGACTTCTCCTACTGTCTATGTTTTTGAACCATTCCTGTGACACTAGTTATAGATTCCGATGGATCATTTCAGGTTTACTGTATCCCTTGGACCTTCTTATTGACGATGAAACACAGATATTGCATCGGAATTAAATAGAAAAGGCACAATGCCGACTTAAGAACTAGAAGACTTACTCTTCCTATTGCCTATGTTATGAACCATTCCTGTGACACTAGTTATAGATTCCGATGCTTCACTCCAGGTTTACTGTATCCCTTGGAACATCCTATTGAAGATGAAACACTGAAATTGCATCGGAATTAAATACAAAAGGCACATTGCCGACTAATGTACAAGAAGACTGACTCTTCCGACAGTCTATGTGTTGAACCATTCCTGTGACACTAGTTGTAGATTCCAGTGCTTTTCTCCAGGTTTACTGTATCCCTTGGACCTTCTTATTGACGATGAAACACAGAAATTGCATCGGAATTAAATATAAAAGGCACAATGCCGCCTTAAGTACAAGAAAACTGACTCTTCTTACTGTCTATGTTTTGAACCATTCTTGTGATACTAGTTATAGATTCCGATGCTACAATTCATGTCTACTGTATCCCTTGGACCTTCTTATTGACGATGAAACACAGAAATTGCATCGGAATTAAATACAATAGGCACAATGCCGACTTCAGTACAAGAAGACTGACTCTTCTTACTGACTATGTTTTGAACTATTCCTGTGACACTAGTTATAGATTCCGATGCTTCACATCAGATTTACTGTATCCCTCTGACCTTCTTATTGACGATGAAACACAGAAATTGCATCGGAATTAAATAGAAAAGGCACAATGCCGACTTAAGTACAAGACTACTGACTCATCTTACTGTCATTGTTTTGAACCATTACTGTGCCACTAGTTATAGATTCCGATGCTTCACTTCAGGTTTACTGTATCCCTTGGACCTTCTTATTGACGATGAAACACAGAAATTGCATCGGAATTAAATACAAAAGGCACAATGCCGACTAATGTACAAGGAGACGGACTCATCCGACAGTCTATGCTTAGAACCATTCCTGTGACACTAGTTATAGATTCCGGTGCTTCACTCCAGGTTTACTGTATCCCTGGGACCTTCTTATTGACGATGAAACACAGAAATTGCATCGGAATTAAATACAATAGGCACAATGCCGACATAACTACAAGTAGACTGACTTCTCCTACTGTCTATGTTTTGAGCCATTCCTGTGACACTAGTTATAGATTCCGATGCCTAACTTCAGGATTACTGTATCCCTTGGACCTTCGTATTGACGATGAAACACAGAAATTGCATCGGAATTAAATACAAAAGGCTCAATGCCGAATTAAGTACAAGAAGTCTGACTCTTCTTACTGTCAATGTTTTGAACCATTCCTGTGACACTAGTTATAGATTCTGATGCTTCACTTCAGGTTTACTGTATCCCTTGGACCTTCTTATTGACGATGAAACACAGATATTGCATCGGAATTAAATACAAAAGGCACAATACCGACTTAAGTACAAGAAGACTGACTCTTCTTACTGACTATGTTTTGAACCATTCCTGTGACACTAGTCATAGATTCCGATGCTTCACTAAATGATTACTGTATCCCTCTGACCTTCTTATTGACGATGAAACACAGAAATTGCATCGGAATTAAATACAAAAGGCACAATGCCGACTTACGTACAAGAATTCTGACTCTTCTTACTGTCTACGTTTTGAACCATCCCTGGGACACTATTTATACATTCCGATGCTTCACTCCAGGTTTACTGTATCCCTTGGACCTTCTTATTGGCAATGAAACACAGAAATTGCATCAGAATTAAATACAAAAGGCACAATGCCGACTAATGTACAAGAAGACTGACTCTCCCGACAGTCTATGTTTAGAACCATTCCTGTGACACTAGTTATAGATTCCGGTGCTTCACTCCAGGTTTACCGTATCCCTTGGACCTTCTTATTGACGATGAAACACAGAAATTGCATCAGAATTAAATAGAAAAGGCACAATGATGACTTAAGTACAAGAAGACTGACTCTTCTTACTGTCTCTGCTTTGAACCATTCCTGTGACTCTAGTTATAGTTTCCGATGCTTCACTTCAGGTTTACTGTATCCCTCTGACCTTCTTATTGACGATGAAACACAGAAATCACATCGGATTTAAATACAAAAGGCACAATGCCGACTTAAGTACAAGAAGACTGACTCTTCTTACTGTCTATGTTTTGAACCATTCCTGTGACACTAGTTATAGATTCCGATGCTTCCATTCAGGTCTACTGAATCCCTTGGACCTTCTTATTGACGATGAAACACAGAAATTGCATCGGAATTATATACAATAGGCACAATGCTGACTTAAGTACAAGAAGACTGATTCTTCTTAATGACTATGCTTTGAACTATTTCTGTGACGCTAGTTATAGATTCCGATGCTTCACATCAGTTTTACTGTATCCCTCTGACCTTTTTATTGACGATGAAACACAGAAATTGCATCCGAATTAAATACAAAAGGCATAATGCCGACTTAAGTACATGTAGACTGACTTTTCCTACTGTCTATGTTTTGAACCATTCCTGTGACACTAGTTATAGATTCCGATCGTTCATTTAAGGTTGACTGTATCCCTTGGACCTTCTTATTGACGATGAAACACAGAAATTGCATCGGAATTAAATTGAAAAGGCACAATGCCGACTTAAGTACAAGAAGACTTACTCTTCTTGCTGACTATGTTTTGAACCATTCCTGTGACACTAGTTATAGATTCCGATGCTTAACTTCAGGATTACTGGATCCCTTGGACCTTCTTATTGACGATGTAACACAGAAATTGCATCGGAATTAAATACAAAAGGCACAATGCCGACTTAAGTACATGTAGACTGACTTCTCCTACTGTCTATGTTTTTGAACCATTCCTGTGACACTAGTTATAGATTCCGATGGATCATTTCAGGTTTACTGTATCCCTTGGACCTTCTTATTGACGATGAAACACAGATATTGCATCGGAATTAAATAGAAAAGGCACAATGCCGACTTAAGAACTAGAAGACTTACTCTTCCTATTGCCTATGTTATGAACCATTCCTGTGACACTAGTTATAGATTCCGATGCTTCACTCCAGGTTTACTGTATCCCTTGGAACATCCTATTGAAGATGAAACACTGAAATTGCATCGGAATTAAATACAAAAGGCACATTGCCGACTAATGTACAAGAAGACTTACTCTTCCGACAGTCTATGTGTTGAACCATTCCTGTGACACTAGTTGTAGATTCCAGTGCTTTACTCCAGGTTTACTGTATCCCTTGGACCTTCTTATTGACGATGAAACACAGAAATTGCATCGGAATTAAATATAAAAGGCACAATGCCGCCTTAAGTACAAGAAAACTGACTCTTCTTACTGTCTATGTTTTGAACCATTCTTGTGATACTAGTTATAGATTCCGATGCTACAATTCATGTCTACTGTATCCCTTGGACCTTCTTATTGACGATGAAACACAGAAATTGCATCGGAATTAAATACAATAGGCACAATGCCGACTTCAGTACAAGAAGACTGACTCTTCTTACTGACTATGTTTTCAACTATTCCTGTGACACTAGTTATAGATTCCGATGCTTCACATCAGATTTACTGTATCCCTCTGACCTTCTTATTGACGATGAAACACAGAAATTGCATCGGAATTAAATAGAAAAGGCACAATGCCGACTTAAGTACAAGACTACTGACTCATCTTACTGTCATTGTTTTGAACCATTACTGTGCCACTAGTTATAGATTCCGATGCTTCACTTCAGGTTTACTGTATCCCTTGGACCTTCTTATTGACGATGAAACACAGAAATTGCATCGGAATTAAATACAAAAGGCACAATGCCGACTAATGTACAAGGAGACGGACTCATCCGACAGTCTATGCTTAGAACCATTCCTGTGACACTAGTTATAGATTCCGGTGCTTCACTCCAGGTTTACTGTATCCCTGGGACCTTCTTATTGACGATGAAACACAGAAATTGCATCGGAATTAAATACAATAGGCACAATGCCGACATAACTACAAGTAGACTGACTTCTCCTACTGTCTATGTTTTGAGCCATTCCTGTGACACTAGTTATAGATTCCGATGCCTAACTTCAGGATTACTGTATCCCTTGGACCTTCGTATTGACGATGAAACACAGAAATTGCATCGGAATTAAATACAAAAGGCTCAATGCCGAATTAAGTACAAGAAGTCTGACTCTTCTTACTGTCAATGTTTTGAACCATTCCTGTGACACTAGTTATAGATTCTGATGCTTCACTCCAGGTTTACTGTATACCTTGGACCTTCTTATTGACGATGTAACACAGAAATTGCATCGGAATTAAATAGAAAAGGCACAATGCCGACTTAAGTACAAGAATACGGATTGATCTTACTGTCTATGTTTTAAACCGTCCCTGTGACACTGGTTACAGATTCCGATGTTTCACTCCAGGTTTACTGTATCCCTTGGACCTACTGATTGACGATGAAACACAGAAATTGCTTCGGAATTAAATACAAAAGGCACAGTGCCGACTTAAGTACAAGAAGACTGACTCTTCTTACTGACTATGTTTGAACCATTCCTGTGACACTAGTTAGAGATTCCGATGCTTCACTTCAGGTTTACTGTATCCCTCTGACCTTCTTATTGACGTTGAAATACAGAAATTGAATCAGAACTAAATACAAAGGCACAATGCCGAATTAAGTACAAAAAAGACTGACTCTTCTTACTGTCTATGTTTTGAACCATTCCTGTGACACTACTTATAGACTCCGATGCTTCACTCCAGGTTTACTGTATCTCTTAGACCTTCTTATTGACGATGAAACACAGATATTGCATCGGAATTAAATACGAAAGACACAATGCCGAATTAAGTACAAGAAGACTGACTCTTCTTACTGTCTATGTTTTGAACCATTACTGTGACACTAGTTATGGATTCCGGTCGTTCATCTCAGCTTTACTGTATCCCTTGGACCTTCTTATTGACGATGAAACACAGATATTGCATCGGTATTAAATAGAAAAGGCACAATGCCGACTTAAGAACTAGAAGACTTACTCTTCCTACTGTCTATGTTATAAACCATTCCTGTGACACTAGGTATAGATTCCGATGCTTCACTCCAGGTCTACTGTATCCCTTGGACCTTCTTATTGAAGATGAAACACAGAAATTGCTTCGGAATTAAATACAAAAGGCACATTGCCGACTAATGTACAAGAAGACTGACTCTTCCGACAGTCTATGTGTTGATCCATTCCTGTGACACTCGTTATAGATTCCGGTGCTTCACTCCAGGTTTACTGTATCCCTTGGACCTTCATATTGACGATGAAACACAGAAATTGCATCGGAATTGAATCCAAAAGGCACAATACCGACTTAAGTACAAGAATACTGACTCTTCTTACTGTCTATGTTTGAACCATTCCTGTGACACTAGTCATAGATTCCGATGCTTCACTTCAGGATTACTGTATCCCTCTGACCCTCTTATTGACGATGAAACACAGAAATTGCATCGGAATTAAATACAAAACGCACAATGCCGACCAAAGTACAAGAAGACTGACTCTTCTGACAGTCTATGTTTTGAACCATTCCTGTGACACTAGTTATAGATTCCGGTGCTACACTCCAGGTTTACTGTATCCCTTGGACCTTCTTACTGACGATGAAACACAGAAATTGCGTCGGAAATAAATACAAAAGGCATAATGCCGACTTCAGTACAAGAAAACTGACTCTTCTTACTGTCTATGTTTTGAACTATTTCTGTGACACTAGTTATAGACTCCGATGCTTCACATCAGGTTTATGTATCCCTCTGACCTTCTGATTGACGATGAAACACAGAAATTGCTTCGGAATTAAATACAAAAGGCACAATGCCGACTTAAGTACTAGAAGACTGCCTCTTCCTACTGTCTATGTTTTGAACCATTCCTGTGACACTAGTTATAGATTCCGATGCTTCACTCATGGTTTACTGTATCCCTTGGACCTTCTTATTGACGATGAAACACAGAAATTGCATCGGAATTAAATAAAAAAGGCACAATGCCGACTAATGTACAAGAAGACTGACTCTCCCGACAGTCTATGTTTAGAACCATTCCTGTGACACTAGTTATAGATTCCGGTGCTTCACTCCAGGTTTACTGTATCCCTTGGACCTTCTTATTGACGATGAAACACAGAAATTGCATCAGAATTAAATAGAAAAGGCTCAATGATGACATAAGTACAAGAAGACTGACTCTTCTTACTGTCTCTGTTTTGAACCATTCCTGTGACTCTAGTTATAGATTCCGATCGTTCATTTAAGGTTGACTGTATCCCTTGGACCTTCTTATTGACGATGAAACACAGAAATTGCATCGGAATTAAATTGAAAAGGCACAATGCCGACTTAAGTACAAGAAGACTTACTCTTCTTGCTGACTATGTTTTGAACCATTCCTGTGACACTAGTTATAGATTCCGATGCTTAACTTCAGGATTACTGGATCCCTTGGACCTTCTTATTGACGATGTAACACAGAAATTGCATCGGAATTAAATACAAAAGGCACAATGCCGACTTAAGTACATGTAGACTGACTTCTCCTACTGTCTATGTTTTTGAACCATTCCTGTGACACTAGTTATAGATTCCGATGGATCATTTCAGGTTTACTGTATCCCTTGGACCTTCTTATTGACGATGAAACACAGATATTGCATCGGAATTAAATAGAAAAGGCACAATGCCGACTTAAGAACTAGAAGACTTATTCTTCCTATTGCCTATGTTATGAACCATTCCTGTGACACTAGTTATAGATTCCGATGCTTCACTCCAGGTTTACTGTATCCCTTGGAACATCCTATTGAAGATGAAACACTGAAATTGCATCGGAATTAAATACAAAAGGCACATTGCCGACTAATGTACAAGAAGACTGACTCTTCCGACAGTCTATGTGTTGAACCATTCCTGTGACACTAGTTGTAGATTCCAGTGCTTTACTCCAGGTTTACTGTATCCCTTGGACCTTCTTATTGACGATGAAACACAGAAATTGCATCGGAATTAAATATAAAAGGCACAATGCCGCCTTAAGTACAAGAAAACTGACTCTTCTTACTGTCTATGTTTTGAACCATTCTTGTGATACTAGTTATAGATTCCGATGCTACAATTCATGTCTACTGTATCCCTTGGACCTTCTTATTGACGATGAAACACAGAAATTGCATCGGAATTAAATACAATAGGCACAATGCCGACTTCAGTACAAGAAGACTGACTCTTCTTACTGACTATGTTTTGAACTATTCCTGTGACACTAGTTATAGATTCCGATGCTTCACATCAGATTTACTGTATCCCTCTGACCTTCTTATTGACGATGAAACACAGAAATTGCATCGGAATTAAATAGAAAAGGCACAATGCCGACTTAAGTACAAGACTACTGACTCATCTTACTGTCATTGTTTTGAACCATTACTGTGCCACTAGTTATAGATTCCGATGCTTCACTTCAGGTTTACTGTATCCCTTGGACCTTCTTATTGACGATGAAACACAGAAATTGCATCGGAATTAAATACAAAAGGCACAATGCCGACTAATGTACAAGGAGACGGACTCATCCGACAGTCTATGCTTAGAACCATTCCTGTGACACTAGTTATAGATTCCGGTGCTTCACTCCAGGTTTACTGTATCCCTGGGACCTTCTTATTGACGAAGAAACACAGAAATTGCATCGGAATTAAATACAATAGGCACAATGCCGACATAACTACAAGTAGACTGACTTCTCCTACTGTCTATGTTTTGAGCCATTCCTGTGACACTAGTTATAGATTCCGATGCCTAACTTCAGGATTACTGTATCCCTTGGACCTTCGTATTGACGATGAAACACAGAAATTGCATCGGAATTAAATACAAAAGGCTCAATGCCGAATTAAGTACAAGAAGTCTGACTCTTCTTACTGTCAATGTTTTGAACCATTCCTGTGACACTAGTTATAGATTCTGATGCTTCACTTCAGGTTTACTGTATCCCTTGGACCTTCTTATTGACGATGAAACACAGATATTGCATCGGAATTAAATACAAAAGGCACAATACCGACTTAAGTACAAGAAGACTGACTCTTCTTACTGACTATGTTTTGAACCATTCCTGTGACACTAGTCATAGATTCCGATGCTTCACTAAATGATTACTGTATCCCTCTGACCTTCTTATTGACGATGAAACACAGAAATTGCATCGGAATTAAATACAAAAGGCACAATGCCGACTTACGTACAAGAATTCTGACTCTTCTTACTGTCTACGTTTTGAACCATCCCTGGGACACTATTTATACATTCCGATGCTTCACTCCAGGTTTACTGTATCCCTTGGACCTTCTTATTGGCAATGAAACACAGAAATTGCATCAGAATTAAATACAAAAGGCACAATGCCGACTAATGTACAAGAAGACTGACTCTCCCGACAGTCTATGTTTAGAACCATTCCTGTGACACTAGTTATAGATTCCGGTGCTTCACTCCAGGTTTACCGTATCCCTTGGACCTTCTTATTGACGATGAAACACAGAAATTGCATCAGAATTAAATAGAAAAGGCACTATGATGACTTAAGTACAAGAAGACTGACTCTTCTTACTGTCTCTGCTTTGAACCATTCCTGTGACTCTAGTTATAGTTTCCGATGCTTCACTTCAGGTTTACTGTATCCCTCTGACCTTCTTATTGACGATGAAACACAGAAATCACATCGGATTTAAATACAAAAGGCACAATGCCGACTTAAGTACAAGAAGACTGACTCTTCTTACTGTCTATGTTTTGAACCATTCCTGTGACACTAGTTATAGATTCCGATGCTTCCATTCAGGTCTACTGAATCCCTTGGATCTTCTTATTGACGATGAAACACAGAAATTGCATCGGAATTATATACAATAGGCACAATGCTGACTTAAGTACAAGAAGACTGATTCTTCTTAATGACTATGCTTTGAACTATTTCTGTGACGCTAGTTATAGATTCCGATGCTTCACATCAGTTTTACTGTATCCCTCTGACCTTTTTATTGACGATGAAACACAGAAATTGCATCCGAATTAAATACAAAAGGCATAATGCCGACTTAAGTACATGTAGACTGACTTTTCCTACTGTCTATGTTTTGAACCATTCCTGTGACACTAGTTATAGATTCCGATCGTTCATTTAAGGTTGACTGTATCCCTTGGACCTTCTTATTGACGATGAAACACAGATATTGCATCGGAATTAAATAGAAAAGGCACAATGCCGACTTAAGAACTAGAAGACTTACTCTTCCTATTGCCTATGTTATGAACCATTCCTGTGACACTAGTTATAGATTCCGATGCTTCACTCCAGATTTACGTATCCCTTGGAACATCCTATTGAAGATGAAACACTGAAATTGCATCGGAATTAAATACAAAAGGCACATTGCCGACTAATGTACAAGAAGACTGACTCTTCCGGCAGTCTATGTGTTGAACCATTCCTGTGACACTAGTTGTAGATTCCAGTGCTTTACTCCAGGTTTACTGTATCCCTTGGACCTTCTTATTGACGATGAAACACAGAAATTGCATCGGAATTAAATATAAAAGGCACAATGCCGCCTTAAGTACAAGAAAACTGACTCTTCTTACTGTCTATGTTTTGAACCATTCTTGTGATACTAGTTATAGATTCCGATGCTACAATTCATGTCTACTGTATCCCTTGGACCTTCTTATTGACGATGAAACACAGAAATTGCATCGGAATTAAATACAATAGGCACAATGCCGACTTCAGTACAAGAAGACTGACTCTTCTTACTGACTATGTTTTGAACTATTCCTGTGACACTAGTTATAGATTCCGATGCTTCACATCAGATTTACTGTATCCCTCTGACCTTCTTATTGACGATGAAACACAGAAATTGCATCGGAATTAAATAGAAAAGGCACAATGCCGACTTAAGTACAAGACTACTGACTCATCTTACTGTCATTGTTTTGAACCATTACTGTGCCACTAGTTATAGATTCCGATGCTTCACTTCAGGTTTACTGTATCCCTTGGACCTTCTTATTGACGATGAAACACAGAAATTGCATCGGAATTAAATACAAAAGGCACAATGCCGACTAATGTACAAGGAGACGGACTCATCCGACAGTCTATGCTTAGAACCATTCCTGTGACACTAGTTATAGATTCCGGTGCTTCACTCCAGGTTTACTGTATCCCTGGGACCTTCTTATTGACGATGAAACACAGAAATTGCATCGGAATTAAATACAATAGGCACAATGCCGACATAACTACAAGTAGACTGACTTCTCCTACTGTCTATGTTTTGAGCCATTCCTGTGACACTAGTTATAGATTCCGATGCCTAACTTCAGGATTACTGTATCCCTTGGACCTTCGTATTGACGATGAAACACAGAAATTGCATCGGAATTAAATACAAAAGGCTCAATGCCGAATTAAGTACAAGAAGTCTGACTCTTCTTACTGTCAATGTTTTGAACCATTCCTGTGACACTAGTTATAGATTCTGATGCTTCACTCCAGGTTTACTGTATCCCTTGGAACTTCTTATTGACGATGAAACACAGAAATTGCATCGGAATTAAATACAAAATGCACATGCCGACTTCAGTAAGAGAAGTCTGATTCTTCTTACTGTCTGTGTTTTGAACCATTCCTGTGACACTAGTTATAGTCTCCGATGCTTCACTTCAGGTTTACTGTATACCTTGGACCTTCTTATTGACGATGTAACACAGAAATTGCATCGGAATTAAATAGAAAAGGCACAATGCCGACTTAAGTACAAGAATACGGATTGATCTTACTGTCTATGTTTTAAACCGTCCCTGTGACACTAGTTACAGATTCCGATGTTTCACTCCAGGTTTACTGTATCCCTTGGACCTACTGATTGACGATGAAACACAGAAATTGCTTCGGAATTAAATACAAAAGGCACAGTGCCGACTTAAGTACAAGAAGACTGACTCTTCTTACTGACTATGTTTTGAACCATTCCTGTGACACTAGTTAGAGATTCCGATGCTTCACTTCAGGTTTACTGTATCCCTCTGACCTTCTTATTGACGTTGAAATACAGAAATTGAATCAGAACTAAATACAAAGGCACAATGCCGAATTAAGTACAAAAAAGACTGACTCTTCTTACTGTCTATGTTTTGAACCATTCCTGTGACACTACTTATAGACTCCGATGCTTCACTCCAGGTTTACTGTATCTCTTAGACCTTCTTATTGACGATGAAACACAGATATTGCATCGGAATTAAATACGAAAGACACAATGCCGAATTAAGTACAAGAAGACTGACTCTTCTTACTGTCTATGTTTTGAACCATTACTGTGACACTAGTTATGGATTCCGGTCGTTCATCTCAGCTTTACTGTATCCCTTGGACCTTCTTATTGACGATGAAACACAGATATTGCATCGGTATTAAATAGAAAAGGCACAATGCCGACTTAAGAACTAGAAGACTTACTCTTCCTACTGTCTATGTTATAAACCATTCCTGTGACACTAGGTATAGATTCCGATGCTTCACTCCAGGTCTACTGTATCCCTTGGACCTTCTTATTGAAGATGAAACACAGAAATTGCTTCGGAATTAAATACAAAAGGCACATTGCCGACTAATGTACAAGAAGACTGACTCTTCCGACAGTCTATGTGTTGATCCATTCCTGTGACACTCGTTATAGATTCCGGTGCTTCACTCCAGGTTTACTGTATCCCTTGGACCTTCTTATTGACGATGAAACACAGAAATTGCATCGGAATTGAATCCAAAAGGCACAATACCGACTTAAGTACAAGAATACTGACTCTTCTTACTGTCTATGTTTTGAACCATTCCTGTGACACTAGTCATAGATTCCGATGCTTCACTTCAGGATTACTGTATCCCTCTGACCCTCTTATTGACGATGAAACACAGAAATTGCATCGGAATTAAATACAAAAGGCACAATGCCGACCAAAGTACAAGAAGACTGACTCTTCTGACAGTCTATGTTTTGAACCATTCCTGTGACACTAGTTATAGATTCCGGTGCTACACTCCAGGTTTACTGTATCCCTTGGACCTTCTTACTGACGATGAAACACAGAAATTGCATCGGAAATAAATACAAAAGGCATAATGCCGACTTCAGTACAAGAAAACTGACTCTTCTTACTGTCTATGTTTTGAACTATTTCTGTGACACTAGTTATAGACTCCGATGCTTCACATCAGGTTTATGTATCCCTCTGACCTTCTGATTGACGATGAAACACAGAAATTGCTTCGGAATTAAATACAAAAGGCACAATGCCGACTGAAGTACATGTAGACTGACTTTTCCTACTGTCTATGATTTGAACCATTCCTGTGACACTAGTTATGGATTCCGATCGTTCATTTCAGGTTTACTGTATCCCTTCGACCTTCTTATTGACGATGAAACACAGATATTGCATCGCAATTAAATACAAAGGACACAATGCCGACTTAAGTACAAGAAGGCTGACTCTTCCAACTGTCTATGCTTTGAACAATTCCTGTGCCACTAGTTATAGATTCCGATGCTTCACTTCAGGTTTACTGTATCCCTCTGACCGTCTTATTGACAATGAAACACTGAAATTGCATCGGAATTAAATGGAAAAGGCACAATGCCGACTTAAGTACTAGAAGACTGCCTCTTCCTACTGTCTATGTTTTGAACCATTCCTGTGACACTAGTTATAGATTCCGATGCTTCACTCATGGTTTACTGTATCCCTTGGACCTTCTTATTGACGATGAAACACAGAAATTGCATCGGAATTAAATACAAAGGGCACAATGCCGACTAATGTACAAGAAGACTGACTCTCCCGACAGTCTATGTTTAGAACCATTCCTGTGACACTAGTTATAGATTCCGGTGCTTCACTCCAGGTTTACTGTATCCCTTGGACCTTCTTATTGACGATGAAACACAGAAATTGCATCAGAATTAAATAGAAAAGGCTCAATGATGACATAAGTACAAGAAGACTGACTCTTCTTACTGTCTCTGTTTTGAACCATTCCTGTGACTCTAGTTATAGTTTCCGATGCTTCACTTCAGGTTTATTGTATCCCTCTCACCTTCGTATTGACGATGAAACACAGAAATCGCATCGGAAGTAAATACAAAAGGCACAATGCCGACTTAAGTACAAGAAGACTGACTCTTCTTACTGTCTATGTTTTGAACCATTCCTGTGACACTAGTTATAGATTCCGATGCTTCCATTCAGGTCTACTGTATCCCTTGGACCTTCTTATTGACGATGAAACACAGAAATTGCATCGGAATTATATACAATAGGCACAATGCTGACTTAAGTACAAGAAGACTGACTCTTCTTAATGACTATGCTTTGAACTATTTCTGTGACGCTAGTTATAGATTCCGATGCTTCACATCAGTTTTACTGTATCCCTCTGACCTTCTTATTGACGATGAAACACAGAAATTGCATCCGAATTAAATACAAAAGGCATAATGCCGACTTAAGTACATGTAGACTGACTTTTCCTGCTGTCTATGCTTTGAACCATTCCTGTGACACTACTTATAATTTCCGATGGTTCATTTCATGTTGACTGTATCCCTTGGACCTTCTTATTGACGATGAAACACAGATATTGCATCGGAATTAAATAGAAAAGGCACAATGTCGACTTAAGTACAAGAAGACTGACTCTTCTTGCTGACTATGTTTTGAACCATTCCTGTGACACTAGTTATAGATTCCGATGCTTAACTTCAGGATTACGGGATCCCTTGGACCTTCTTATTGACGATGTAACACAGAAATTGCATCGGAATTAAATATAAAAGGCACAATGCCGACTTAAGTACATGTAGACTGACTTCTCCTACTGTCTATGTTTTGAACCATTCCTGTGACACTAGTTATAGATTCCGATGGTTCATTTCAGGTTTACTGTATCCCTTGGACCTTCTTATTGACGATGAAACACAGATATTGCATCGGAATTAAATGGAAAAGGCACAATGCCGACTTAAGAACTAGAAGACTTACTCTTCCTATTGTCTATGTTATGAACCATTCCTGTGACACTAGTTATAGATTCCGATGCTTCCCTCCAGGTTTACTGTATCCCTTGGACCTTCTTATTGACGATGAAACAGAGAAATTGCATCGGAATTAAATATAAAAGGCACAATGCCGCCTTAAGTACAAGAAAACTGACTCTTCTTAATGTCTATGTTTTGAACCATTCCTGTGTCTCTAGTTATAGATTCCGATGCTTCACTTCAGGTTTATGTATCCCTCTGACCCTCTTATTGACGATGAAACACAGAAATTGCATCGGAATTAAATACAAAAGGCACAATGCCGACCAAAGTACAAGAAGACTGACTCTTCTGACAGTCTATGTTTTGAACCATTCCTGTGACACTAGTTATAGATTCCGGTGCTACACTCCAGGTTTACTGTATCCCTTGGACCTTCTTACTGACGATGAAACACAGAAATTGCATCGGAAATAAATACAAAAGGCATAATGCCGACTTCAGTACAAGAAAACTGACTCTTCTTACTGTCTATGTTTTGAACTATTCCTGCGACACTAGTTATAGATTCCGATGCTTCACATCAGATTTACTGTATCCCTCTGACCTTCTTATTGACGATGAAACACAGAAATTGCATCGGAATTAAATACAAAAGGCACAATGCCGACTTAAGTACATGTAGACTGACTTTTCCTACTGTCTATGTTTTGAACCATTCCTGTAACACTAGTTATAGATTCCGATCGTTAATTTCAGGTTTACTGTATCCCTTGGACCTTGTTATTGACGATGAAACTCAGAAATTGCATCGGATTAAATACAAAAGGCACAATGCCGACTTAAGTACAAGAAGACTGACTCTTCCTCATGTCTATGTTTTTAACCATTCCTGTGACACTAGTTATAGATTCCGATGCTTCACTTCAGGTTTACTGTATTCCTTGGACGTTCTTATTGACGATGAAACACAGAAATTGCATCGGAATTAAATAGAAAAGGCACAATGCCGACTTAAGTACAAGAATACTGACTCATCTTACTGTCAATGTTTTGAACCATTCCTGTGCCACTAGTTATAGATTCCGATGCTTCACTTCAGGTTTACTGTATCCCTTGGACCTTCTTATTGACGATGAAACACAGAAATTGCATCGGAATTAAATACAAAAGGCACAATGCCGACTAATGTACAAGGAGACTGACTCATCCGACAGTCTATGTTTAGAACCATTCCTGTGACACTAGTTATAGATTCCGGTGCTTCACTCCAGGTTTACTATATCCCTGGGACCTTCTTTTTGACGATGAAACACAGAAATTGCATCAGAATTAAATAGAAAAGGCACAATGATGACTTAAGTACAAGAGGACTGACTCTTCTTACTGTCTATGTTTTGAACCATTCCTGTGGCTCTAGTTATGTATTCCGATGCTTCACTTCAGGTTTACTGTATCCCTCTGGCTTCTTATTGACGATGAAACACAGAAATTGCATCGGAATTAAATACAATAGGCACAATGCCGACTTAAGTACAAGAAGACTGACTCTTCTTACTGTCTATGTTTTGAACCATTCCTGTGACACTAGTTATAGATTCCGATGCTTCAATTCAGGTCTACTGTATCCCTTGGACCTTCTTATTGACGATGAAACACAGAAATTGCATCGGAATTAAATACAATAGGCACAATGCAGACTTAAGTACAAGAAAACTGACTCTTCTTACTGACTATGTTTTGAACTATTCGTGTGACACTAGTTATAGATTCCGGTGCTTCACATCAGATTTACTGTATCCCTCTGACCTTCTTATTGACGATGAAACACAGAAATTGCATCGGAATTAAATACAAAAGGCACAATGCCGACTTAAGTACATGTAGGCTGACTTCTCCTACTGCCTATGCTTTGAACCATTCCTGTGACACTAGTTATAGATTCCGATGGTTCATTTCAGGTTTACTGTATCCCTTGGACCTTCTTATTGACGATGAAACACAGAAATTGCATCGGAATTAAATAGAAAAGGCACAATGCCGACATAACTACAAGAAGACTGACTCTTCTTACTGACTATGTTTTGAACCATTCCTGTGACACTAGTTATAGATTCCGATGCCTAACTTCAGGATTACTGTATCCCTTGGACCTTCTTATTGACGATGAAACACAGAAATTGCATCGGAATTAAATAGAAAAGGCACAATGTCGAGTTAAGTACAAGAAGACTGACTCTTCTTGCTGACTATGTTTTGAACCAATCCTGTGACACTAGTTATAGATTCCGATGCTTAACTTCAGGATTACTGAATCCCTTGGACCTTCTTATTGACGATGTAACACAGAAATTGCACCGGAATTAAATATAAAAGGCACAATGCCGACTTAAGTACATGTAGACTGACTTCTCCTACTGTCTATGTTTTGAACCATTCCTGTGACACTAGTTATAGATTCCGATGCTTCCATTCAGGTCTACTGTATCCCTTGGACCTTCTTATTGACGATGAAACACAGAAATTGCATCGGAATTATATACAATAGGCGCAATGCTGACTTAAGTACAAGAAGACTGACTCTTCTTAATGACTGTGCTTTGAACTATTTCTGTGACGCTAGTTATAGATTCCGATGCTTCACATCAGTTTTACTGTATCCCTCTGACCTTCTTATTGACGATGAAACACAGATATTGCATCCGAATTAAATAAAAAAGGCATAATGCCGACTTAAGTACATGTAGACTGACTTTTCCTGCTGTCTATGCTTTGAACCATTCCTGTGACACTACTTATAGTTTCCGATGGTTCATTTCAGGTTGACTGTATCCCTTGGACCTTCTTATTGACGATGAAACACAGATATTGCATCGGAATTAAATAGAAAAGGCACAATGTCGACTTAAGTACAAGAAGACTGACTCTTCTTGCTGACTATGTTTTGAACCATTCCTGTGACACTAGTTATAGATTCCGATGCTTAACTTCAGGATTACTGGATCCCTTGGACCTTCTTATTGACGATGTAACACAGAAATTGCATCGGAATTAAATATAAAAGGCACAATGCCGACTTAAGTACATGTAGACTGACTTCTCCTACTGTCTATGTTTTGAACCATTCCTGTGACACTAGTTATAGATTCCGATGGTTCATTTCAGGTTTACTGTATCCCTTGGACCTTCTTATTGACGATGAAACACAGATATTGCATCGGAATTAAATGGAAAAGGCACAATGCCGACTTAAGAACTAGAAGACTTACTCTTCCTATTGTCTATGTTATGAACCATTCCTGTGACACTAGTTATAGATTCCGATGCTTCACTCCAGGCTTACTGTATCCCTTGGACCTTCTTATTGAAGATGAAACACAGAAATTGCATCGGAATTAAATACAAAAGGCACATTGCCGACTAATGTACAAGAAGACTGTCTCTTCCGACAGTCTATGTGTTGAACCATTCCTGTGACACTAGTTATTGAATCCAGTATTTCACTCCAGGTTTACTGTATCCCTTGGACCTTCTTATTGACGATGAAACAGAGAAATTGCATCGGAATTAAATATAAAAGGCACAATGCCGCCTTAAGTACAAGAAAACTGACTCTTCTTAATGTCTATGTTTTGAACCATTCCTGTGTCTCCAGTTATAGATTCCGATGCTTCACTTCAGGTTTACTGTATCCCTCTGACCTTCTTATTGACGATGAAAAACAGAAATTGCATCGGAATTAAATACAAAAGGCACAATGCCGACTTAAGTACAAGAAGACTGACTCTTCTTACTGTCTATGCTTTGAACCATTCTTGTGACACTAGTTATAGATTCCGATGCTACAATTCAGGTCTACTGTATCCCTTGGACCTTCTTATTGACGATGAAACACAGAAATTGCATCGGAATTAAATACAGTAGGCACAATGCCGACTTCAGTACAAGAAGACTGACTCTTCTTACTGGCTATGTTTTGAACTATTCCTGTGACACTAGTTATAGATTCTGATGCTTCACATCAGATTTACTGTATCCCTCTGACCTTCTTATTGACGATGAAACACAGAAATTGCATCGGAATTAAATACAAAAGGCACAATGCCGACTTAAGTACATGTAGACTGACTTTTCCTACTGTCTATGTTTTGAACCATTCCTGTAACACTAGTTATAGATTCCGATGGTTCATTTTAGGTTTACTGTATCCCTTGGACCTTGTTATTGACGATGAAACACAGAAATTGCATCGGATTAAATACAAAAGGCACAATGCCGACTTAAGTACAAGAAGACTGACTCTTCCTCATATCTATGTTTTTAACCATTCCTGTGACACTAGTTATAGATTCCGATGCTTCACTTCAGGTTTACTGTATCCCTTGGACGTTCTTATTGACGATGAAGCACAGAAATTGCATCGGAAATAAATAGAAAAGGCACAATGCCGACTTAAGTACAAGAATACTGACTCATCTTACTGTCAATGTTTTGAACCATTCCTGTGCCACTATTTATAGAATCCGATGCTTCACTTCAGGTTTACTGTATCCCTTGGACCTTCTTATTTACGATGAAACACAGAAATTTCATCGGAATTAAATACAAAAGGCACAATGCCGACTAATGTACAAGGAGACTGACTCATCCGACAGTCTATGTTTAGAACCATTCCTGTGACACTAGTTATAGATTCCGGTGCTTCACTCCAGGTTTACTATATCCCTGGGACCTTCTTATTGACGATGAAACACAGAAATTGCATCAGAATTAAATAGAAAAGGCACAATGATGACTTAAGTACAAGAAGACTGACTCTTCTTACTGTCTATGTTTTGAACCATTCCTGTGGCTCTAGTTATGTATTCCGATGCTTCACTTCAGGTTTACTGTATCCCTCTGGCTTCTTGTTGACGATGAAACACAGAAATTGCATCGGAATTAAATACAATAGGCACAATGCCGACTTAAGTACAAGAAGACTGACCCTTCTTACTGTCTATGTTTTGCACCATTCCTGTGACACTAGTTATAGATTCCGATGCTTCAATTCAGGTCTACTGTATCCCTTGGACCTTCTTATTGACGATGAAACACAGAAATTGCATCGGAATTAAATACAATAGGCACAATGCAGACTTAAGTACAACAAAACTGACTCTTCTTACTGACTATGTTTTGAACTATTCGTGTGACACTAGTTATAGATTCCGGTGCTTCACATCAGATTTACTGTATTCCTCTGACCTTCTTATTGACGATGAAACACAGAAATTACATCGGAATTAAATACAAAAGGCACAATGCCGACTTAAGTACATGTAGGCTGACTTCTCCTACTGCCTATGTTTTGAACCATTCCTGTGACACTAGTTATAGATTCCGATGGTTCATTTCAGGTTTACTGTATCCCTTGGACCTTCTTATTGACGATGAAACACAGAAATTGCATCGGAATTAAATAGAAAAGGCACAATGCCGACATAACTACAAGAAGACTGACTCTTCTTACTGACTATGTTTTGAACCATTCCTGTGACACTAGTTATAGATTCCGATGCCTAACTTCAGGATTACTGTATCCCTTGGACCTTCTTATTGACGATGAAACACAGAAATTGCATCGGAATTAAATAGAAAAGGCACAATGTCGACTTAAGTACAAGAAGACTGACTCTTCTTACTGACTATGTTTTGAACCAATCCTGTGACACTAGTTATAGATTCCGATGCTTAACTTCAGGATTACTGGATCCCTTGGACCTTCTTATTGACGATGTAACACAGAAATTGCACCGGAATTAAATATAAAAGGCACAATGCCGACTTAAGTACATGTAGACTGACTTCTCCTACTGTCTATGTTTTGAACCATTCCTGTGACACTAGTTATAGATTCCGATGATTCATTTCAGGTTTACTGTATCCCTTGGAGATTCTTATTGACGATGAAGCACAGATATTGCATCGGAATTAAATGGAAAATGCACAATGCCGACTTAAGTACTAGAAGACTTACTCTTCCTATTGTCTATGTTTTGAACCATTCCTGTGACACTAGTTATAGATTCCGATGATTCATTTCAGGTTTACTGTATCCCTTGGAGATTCTCATTGAAGATGAAACACAGAAATTGCATCGGAATTAAATACAAAAGGCACATAGCCGACAAATGTACAAGAAGACTGTCTCTTCCGACAGTCTATGTGTTGAACCATTCCTGTGACACTAGTTATAGAATACAGTACTTCACTCCAGGTTTACTGTATCCCTTGGACCTTCTTATTGACGATGAAACACAGAAATTGCATCGGAATTAAATATAAAAGGCACAATGCCGCCCTAAGTACAAGAAAACTGACTCTTCTTAATATCTATGTTTTGAACCATTCCTGTGTGTCCAGTTATAGATTCCGATGCTTCACTTCAGGTTTACTGTATCCCTTGGACCTTCTTATTGACGATGAAAAACAGAAATTGCATCGGAATTAAATACAAAAGGCACAATGCCGACTTAAGTACAAGAAGGCTGACTCTTCTTACTGTCTATGCCTTGAACCATTCTTGTGACACTAGTTATAGATTCCGATGCTACAATTCAGGTCTACTGTATCCCTTGGACCTTCTTATTGACGATGAAACACAGAAATTGCATCGGAATTAAATACAGTAGGCACAATGTCGACTTCAGTACAAGAATACTGACTCATCTTACTGTCAGTGTTTTGAACCATTCCTGTGCCACTAGTTATAGATTCCGATGCTTCACTTCAGGTTTACTGTATCCCTTGGACCTTCTTATTTACGATGAAACACAGAAATTGCATCGGAATTAAATACAAAAGGCACAATGCCGACTAATGTACAAGGAGACTGACTCATCCGACAGTCTATGCTTAGAACCATTCCTGTAACACTAGGTATAGATTCCGGTGCTTCACTCCAGGTTTACTATATCCCTGGGACCTTCTTATTGACGATGAAACACAGAAATTGCATCAGAATTAAATAGAAAAGGCACAATGATGACTTAAGTACAAGAAGACTGACTCTTCTTACTGTCTATGTTTTGAACCATTCCTGTGGCTCTAGTTATACATTCCGATGCTTCACTTCAGGTTTACTGTATCCCTCTGGCTTCTTATTGACGATGAAACACAGAAATTGCATCGGAATTAATACAATAGGCACAATGCCGACTTAAGTACAAGAAGACTGACTCTTCTTACTGTCTATGTTTTGAATCAATCCTGTGACACTAGGTATAGATTCCGATGCTTCAATTCAGGGCTACTGTATCCCTTGGACCTTCTTATTGACGATGAAACACAGAAATTGCATCGGCATTAAATACGATAGGCACAATGCAGACTTAAGTACAAGAAAACTGACTCTTCTTACTGACTATGTTTTGAACTATTCGTGTGACACTAGTTATAGATTCCGGTGCTTCACATCAGATTTACTGTATCCCTCTGACCTTCTTATTGACGATGAAACACAGAAATTGCATCGGAATTAAATACAAAAGGCACAATGCCGACTTAAGTACATGTAGGCTGATTTCTCCTACTGTCTCTAATTTGAACCATTCCTGTGACACTAGTTATAGATTCCGATGGTTCATTTCAGGTTTACTGTATCCCTTGGACTTCCTTATTGACGATGAAACACAGAAATTGCATCGGAATTAAATAGAAAAGGCACAATGCCGACATAACTACAAGAAGACTGACTCTTCTTACTGACTATGTTTTGAACCATTCCTGTGACACTAGTTATAGATTCCGATGCTTCACTTCAGGTTTACTGTATCCCTCTGACATTCTTATTGACGATGAAACACAGAAATTGCATCGGAATTAAATACAAAATGCACAATGCCGTTTTAAGTACAAGAAGACTGACTCTTCTTCCTGTCTGTGTTTTGAACCATTCCTGTGACACTAGTTATAGATTCCGATGCTTCACTTCAGGTTTACTGTATACCTTGGACCTTCTTATTGACGATGAAACACAGAAATTGCATCGGAATTAAATAGAAAAGGCACAATGCCGCCATAAGTACAAGAAAACTGATTCTTCTTACTGTCTATGATTTGAACCATTCCTGTGACTCTAGTTATAGATTCCGATGCTTCACTTCAGGTTTACTGTATACCTTGGACCTTCTTATTGACGATGAAACACAGAAATTGCATCGGAATTAAATACAATAGGCACAATGCAGACTTAAGTACAAGAAGACTGACTCTTCTTACTGACTATGTTTTGAACTGTTCGTGTGACACTAGTTATAGATTCCGATGCGTCACATCAGATTTACTGTATCCCTCTGACCTTCCTATTGACGATGAAACACAGTAATTGCATCGCAATTGAATACAAAAGGCACAATGCCGACTTAAGTACATGTAGACTGACTTCTCCTACTGTCTATGTTTTGAACCATTCCTGTGACACTAGTTACAGATTCCGATGGTTCATTTCAGGTTTACTGTATCCCTTGGACCTTCTTATTGACGATGAAACACAGAAATTGCATCGGAGTTAAACAGAAAAGGCACAATGCCGATTTAACTACAAGAAGACTGACTCTTTTTACTGACTATGTTCTGAACCATTCCTGTGACACTAGTAATAGATTCCGATGCCTAGCTTCAGGATTACTGTATCCCTTGCACCTTCTTATTGACGATGAAACACAGAAATTGCATCGGAATTAAATACAAAAGGCTCAATGCCGAATTAAGTACAAGAAGTCTGACTCTTCTTACTGTCAATGTTTTGAACCATGCCTGTGACACTAGTTATAGACTCTGATGCTTCACTCCAGGTTTACTGTATCTCTTAGACCTTCTTATTGACGATTAAACACAGATATTGCATCGGAATTAAATACGAAAGACACAATGCCGAATTAAGTACAAGAAGACTGACTCTTCTTACTGTCTATGTTTTGAAACAATCCTGTGACACTAGTTATGGATTCCGGTCGTTCATTTCAGCTTTACTGTATCCCTTGGACCTTTTTATTGACAATGAAACACAGAAATTGCATCGGAATTAAATACAATAGGCACATTGCCGACTAATGTACAAGAAGACTGACTCTTCCGACAGTCTATGTGTTGAACCATTCCTGTGACACCAGTTATAGATTCCGGTGCTTCACTCCAGGTTTACTGTATCCCTTGGACCTACTTATTGACGATGAAACACAGAAATTGCATCGGAATTAAATATAAAATGCACAATGACGCCTTAAGTACAAGAAAACTGACTCTTCTTACTGTCTATGATTTGAACCATTCCTGTGACTCTAGTTATACATTCCGATGCTTCACATCAGCATTACTGTATCCCTCTGACCGTCTTATTGTCGATGAAACACAGAAATTGCATCGGAATTAAATACATAAGGCACAATGCTGACTTAACTACATGTAGACTGACTTTTCCTACTGTCTATGTTTTGAACCATTCCTGTGACACTAGTTATAGATTCCGATGGTTCATTTCAGGTTTACTGTATCCCTTGGACCTTCTTATTGACGATGAAACACAGATATTGCATCGGAATTAAATGGAAAAGGCACAATGCCGACTTAAGAACTAGAAGACTTACTCTTCCTATTGTCTATGTTATGAACCATTCCTGTGACACTAGTTATAGATTCCGATGCTTCACTCCAGGTTTACTGTATCCCTTGGACCTTCTTATTGAAGATGAAACACAGAAATTGCATCGGAATTAAATACAAAAGGCACATTGCCGACTAATGTACAAGAAGACTGTCTCTTCCGACAGTCTATGTGTTGAACCATTCCTGTGACACTAGTTATTGAATCCAGTATTTCACTCCAGGTTTACTGTATCCCTTGGACCTTCTTATTGACGATGAAACAGAGAAATTGCATCGGAATTAAATATAAAAGGCACAATGCCGCCTTAAGTACAAGAAAACTGACTCTTCTTAATGTCTATGTTTTGAACCATTCCTGTGTCTCCAGTTATAGATTCCGATGCTTCACTTCAGGTTTACTGTATCCCTCTGACCTTCTTATTGACGATGAAAAACAGAAATTGCATCGGAATTAAATACAAAAGGCACAATGCCGACTTAAGTACAAGAAGACTGACTCTTCTTACTGTCTATGCTTTGAACCATTCTTGTGACACTAGTTATAGATTCCGATGCTACAATTCAGGTCTACTGTATCCCTTGGACCTTCTTATTGACGATGAAACACAGAAATTGCATCGGAATTAAATACAGTAGGCACAATGCCGACTTCAGTACAAGAAGACTGACTCTTCTTACTGGCTATGTTTTGATCTATTCCTGTGACACTAGTTATAGATTCTGATGCTTCACATCAGATTTACTGTATCCCTCTGACCTTCTTATTGACGATGAAACACAGAAATTGCATCGGAATTAAATACAAAAGGCACAATGCCGACTTAAGTACATGTAGACTGACTTTTCCTACTGTCTATGTTTTGAACCATTCCTGTAACACTAGTTATAGATTCCGATGGTTCATTTTAGGTTTACTGTATCCCTTGGACCTTGTTATTGACGATGAAACACAGAAATTGCATCGGATTAAATACAAAAGGCACAATGCCGACTTAAGTACAAGAAGACTGACTCTTCCTCATATCTATGTTTTGAACCATTCCTGTGCCACTATTTATAGAATCCGATGCTTCACTTCAGGTTTACTGTATCCCTTGGACCTTCTTATTTACGATGAAACACAGAAATTGCATCGGAATTAAATACAAAAGGCACAATGCCGACTAATGTACAAGGAGACTGACTCATCCGACAGTCTATGTTTAGAACCATTCCTGTGACACTAGTTATAGATTCCGGTGCTTCACTCCAGGTTTACTATATCCCTGGGACCTTCTTATTGACGATGAAACACAGAAATTGCATCAGAATTAAATAGAAAAGGCACAATGATGACTTAAGTACAAGAAGACTGACTCTTCTTACTGTCTATGTTTTGAACCATTCCTGTGGCTCTAGTTATGTATTCCGATGCTTCACTTCAGGTTTACTGTATCCCTCTGGCTTCTTGTTGACGATGAAACACAGAAATTGCATCGGAATTAAATACAATAGGCACAATGCCGACTTAAGTACAAGAAGACTGACTCTTCTTACTGACTATGTTTTGAACCATTCCTGTGACACTAGTTATAGATTCCGATGCTTAACTTCAGGATTACTGGATCCCTTGGACCTTCTTATTGACGATGTAACACAGAAATTGCACCGGAATTAAATATAAAAGGCACAATGCCGACTTAAGTACATGTAGACTGACTTCTCCTACTGTCTATGTTTTGAACCATTCCTGTGACACTAGTTATAGATTCCGATGATTCATTTCAGGTTTACTGTATCCCTTGGAGATTCTTATTGACGATGAAGCACAGATATTGCATCGGAATTAAATGGAAAAGGCACAATGCCGACTTAAGTACTAGAAGACTTACTCTTCCTATTGTCTATGTTTTGAACCATTCCTGTGACACTAGTTATAGATTCCGATGATTCATTTCAGGTTTACTGTATCCCTTGGAGATTCTCATTGAAGATGAAACACAGAAATTGCATCGGAATTAAATACAAAAGGCACATAGCCGACAAATGTACAAGAAGACTGTCTCTTCCGACAGTCTATGTGTTGAACCATTCCTGTGACACTAGTTATAGAATACAGTACTTCACTCCAGGTTTACTGTATCCCTTGGACCTTCTTATTGACGATGAAACACAGAAATTGCATCGGAATTAAATATAAAAGGCACAATGCCGCCCTAAGTACAAGAAAACTGACTCTTCTTAATATCTATGTTTTGAACCATTCCTGTGTGTCCAGTTATAGATTCCGATGCTTCACTTCAGGTTTACTGTATCCCTTGGACCTTCTTATTGACGATGAAAAACAGAAATTGCATCGGAATTAAATACAAAAGGCACAATGCCGACTTAAGTACAAGAAGGCTGACTCTTCTTACTGTCTATGCTTTGAACCATTCTTGTGACACTAGTTATAGATTCCGATGCTACAATTCAGGTCTACTGTATCCCTTGGACCTTCTTATTGACGATGAAACACAGAAATTGCATCGGAATTAAATACAGTAGGCACAATGCCGACTTCAGTACAAGAATACTGACTCATCTTACTGTCAGTGTTTTGAACCATTCCTGTGCCACTAGTTATAGATTCCGATGCTTCACTTCAGGTTTACTGTATCCCTTGGACCTTCTTATTTACGATGAAACACAGAAATTGCATCGGAATTAAATACAAAAGGCACAATGCCGACTAATGTACAAGGAGACTGACTCATCCGACAGTCTATGCTTAGAACCATTCCTGTAACACTAGGTATAGATTCCGGTGCTTCACTCCAGGTTTACTATATCCCTGGGACCTTCTTATTGACGATGAAACACAGAAATTGCATCAGAATTAAATAGAAAAGGCACAATGATGACTTAAGTACAAGAAGACTGACTCTTCTTACTGTCTATGTTTTGAACCATTCCTGTGGCTCTAGTTATACATTCCGATGCTTCACTTCAGGTTTACTGTATCCCTCTGGCTTCTTATTGACGATGAAACACAGAAATTGCATCGGAATTAATACAATAGGCACAATGCCGACTTCAGTACAAGAATACTGACTCATCTTACTGTCAGTGTTTTGAACCATTCCTGTGCCACTAGTTATAGATTCCGGTGCTTCACATCAGATTTACTGTATCCCTCTGACCTTCTTATTGACGATGAAACACAGAAATTGCATCGGAATTAAATACAAAAGGCACAATGCCGACTTAAGTACATGTAGGCTGACTTCTCCTACTGTCTCTAATTTGAACCATTCCTGTGACACTAGTTATAGATTCCGATGGTTCATTTCAGGTTTACTGTATCCCTTGGACTTCCTTATTGACGATGAAACACAGAAATTGCATCGGAATTAAATAGAAAAGGCACAATGCCGACATAACTACAAGAAGACTGACTCTTCTTACTGACTATGTTTTGAACCATTCCTGTGACACTAGTTATAGATTCCGATGCTTCACTTCAGGTTTACTGTATCCCTCTGACATTCTTATTGACGATGAAACACAGAAATTGCATCGGAATTAAATACAAAATGCACAATGCCGTTTTAAGTACAAGAAGACTGACTCTTCTTCCTGTCTGTGTTTTGAACCATTCCTGTGACACTAGTTATAGATTCCGATGCTTCACTTCAGGTTTACTGTATACCTTGGACCTTCTTATTGACGATGAAACACAGAAATTGCATCGGAATTAAATAGAAAAGGCACAATGCCGCCATAAGTACAAGAAAACTGATTCTTCTTACTGTCTATGATTTGAACCATTCCTGTGACTCTAGTTATAGATTCCGATGCTTCACTTCAGGTTTACTGTATACCTTGGACCTTCGTATTGACGATGAAACACAGAAATTGCATCGGAATTAAATACAATAGGCACAATGCAGACTTAAGTACAAGAAGACTGACTCTTCTTACTGACTATGTTTTGAACTGTTCGTGTGACACTAGTTATAGATTCCGATGCGTCACATCAGATTTACTGTATCCCTCTGACCTTCCTATTGACGATGAAACACAGAAATTGCATCGCAATTGAATACAAAAGGCACAATGCCGACTTAAGTACATGTAGACTGACTTCTCCTACTGTCTATGTTTTGAACCATTCCTGTGACACTAGTTACAGATTCCGATGGTTCATTTCAGGTTTACTGTATCCCTTGGACCTTCTTATTGACGATGAAACACAGAAATTGCATCGGAGTTAAACAGAAAAGGCACAATGCCGATTTAACTACAAGAAGACTGACTCTTTTTACTGACTATGTTCTGAACCATTCCTGTGACACTAGTAATAGATTCCGATGCCTAGCTTCAGGATTACTGTATCCCTTGCACCTTCTTATTGACGATGAAACACAGAAATTGCATCGGAATTAAATACAAAAGGCTCAATGCCGAATTAAGTACAAGAAGTCTGACTCTTCTTACTGTCAATGTTTTGAACCATGCCTGTGACACTATTTATAGACTCCGATGCTTCACTCCAGGTTTACTGTATCTCTTAGACCTTCTTATTGACGATTAAACACAGATATTGCATCGGAATTAAATACGAAAGACACAATGCCGAATTAAGTACAAGAAGACTGACTCTTCTTACTGTCTATGTTTTGAAACAATCCTGTGACACTAGTTATGGATTCCGGTCGTTCATTTCAGCTTTACTGTATCCCTTGGACCTTTTTATTGACAATGAAACACAGAAATTGCATCGGAATTAAATACAATAGGCACATTGCCGACTAATGTACAAGAAGACTGACTCTTCCGACAGTCTATGTGTTGAACCATTCCTGTGACACCAGTTATAGATTCCGGTGCTTCACTCCAGGTTTACTGTATCCCTTGGACCTACTTATTGACGATGAAACACAGAAATTGCATCGGAATTAAATATAAAAGGCACAATGACGCCTTAAGTACAAGAAAACTGACTCTTCTTACTGTCTATGATTTGAACCATTCCTGTGACTCTAGTTATAGATTCCGATGCTTCACATCAGCATTACTGTATCCCTCTGACCTTCTTATTGTCGATGAAACACAGAAATTGCATCGGAATTAAATACATAAGGCACAATGCTGACTTAACTACATGTAGACTGACTTTTCCTACTGTCTATGTTTTGAACCATTCCTGTAACACTAGTTACAGATTCCGATGATTCATTTCAGGTTTACTGTATCCCTTGGACCTTCTTATTGACGATGAAACACAGAAATTGCAGCGGAATTAAATACAAAAGGCACAATGCCGACTTAAGTACAAGTAGACTGACTTCTCCTACTGTCTATGCTTTGAACCATTCCTGTGACACTAGTTATGGATTACGATGGTTCATTTCAGGATTACTGTATCCCTTGGACCTTCTTATTGACGATGAAACACAGAAATTGCATCGGAATTAAATAGAAAAGGCACAATGCCGACTTAACTACAAGAAGACTGACTCTTCTTACTGACTATGTTTTGAACCATTCCTGTGACACTAGTTATAGACTCTGATGCTTCACTCTAGGTTTACTGTATCCCTTGGACCTTCTTATTGACGATGAGTACAAGAAGACTGATTCTTCCAACTGTCTATGTTTTAAACCATTCCTGTGACACTAGTTATAGACTCCGATGATCACTCCAGGTTTACTGTATCCCTTGGACCTCCCCATTGGCGATGAAACACAGAAATTGCATCGGAATTAAATACAAAAAACACAATGCCGACTTAAGTAAAAGAAGTCGGACTCTTCTTACTGTCTATGTTTTGAACCATTCCTGTGACACTGGTTATTGATTCCGATGCTTCTCTCCAGGTTTACTGTATCCCTTGGACCTTCTTATTGACGATGAAACACAGAGATTGCATCAGAATTAAACAAAAAAGGCACAATGCCGACTTAGGTACTAGAAGACTGACGCTTCTTACTGTCTATGTTTTGAGCTATTCGTGTGACACTAGTTATAGATTCCGATGCTTCACATCAGATTTACTGTATCCCTCTGACCTTCTTATTGACGATGAAACACAGAAATTGCATCGGAATTAAATACAAAAGGCACAATGCCGACTTAAGTACATGTAGACTGACTTCTCCTACTGTCTATGTTTTGAACCATTCCTGTGACACTAGTTATAGATTCCGATGCTTCAATTCAGGTCTATTGTATCCCTTGGACCTTCTTATTGACGATGAAACACAGAAATTGCATCGGAATTAAATACAATAGGCACAATGCAGACTTAAGTACAAGAAGACTGACTCTTCTTACTGACTATTTTTTGAACTATTCGTGTGACACTAGTTATAGATTCCGATGCTTCACATCAGATTTACTGTATCCCTCTGACCTTCTTATTGACGATGAAACACAGAAATTGCATCGGAATTAAATACAAAAGGCACAATGCCGACTTAAGTACATGTAGATTGATTTCTCCTACTGTCTATGTTTTGAACCATTCCTGTGACACTAGTTATAGATTCCGGTGGTTCATTTCAGGTTTACTGAATCCCTTGGACCTTCTTATTGACGATGAAACACAGAAATTGCATCGGAATTAAATAGAAAAGGCACAATGCCGATTTAACTACAAGAAGACTGACTCTTCTTACTGACTATGTTTTGAACCATTCCTGTGACACTAGTTATAGATTCCGATGCCTAACATCAGGATTACTGTATCCCTTGCACCTTCTTATTGACGATGAAACACAGAAATTGCATCGGAATTAAATACAAAAGGCTCAATGCCAAATTAAGTACAAGAAGTCTGACTCTTCTTAGTGTCAATGTTTTGAACCATTCCTGTGACACTAGTTATAGACTCTGATGCTTCACTCCAGGTTTACTGTATCCCTAGGACCTTCTTATTGACGATGAAACACAGAAATTGCATCGGAATTAAATACAAAAGGCACAATGCCGACTTCAGTAAAAGAAGTCTGACTCTTCTTACTGTCTGTGCTTTGAACCATTCCTGTGACACTAGTTATAGTTTGTGATGCTTCACTTCAGGTTTACTGTATCCCTTGGACCTTCCTATTGACGATGTAACACAGAAATTGCTACGGAATTAAATAGAAAAGGCACAATGCCGACTTAAGTACAAGAAGACTGACTCATCTTACTGTCTATGTTTTGAACCGTCACTGTGACACTAGTTACAGATTCCGATGCTTCACTCCAGGTTTACTGTATCCCTTGGACCTACTTATTGACGATGAAACACAGAAATTGCTTCGGAATTAAATACAAAAGGCACAGTGCCGACGTAAGTACAAGAAGACTGACTCTTCTTACTGACTATGTTTTGAATCATTCCTGTGACGCTAGTTAGAGGTTCCGATGCTTCCCTTCAGGTTTACTGTATCCCTCTGACCTTCTTATTGACGATGAAACACAGAAATTGCATCAGAATTAAATACAAAAGGCACAATGCCGAATTAAGTACATAAAAGACTGACTCTTCTTACAGTCTATGTTTTGAACCATTCCTGTGACACTACTTATAGACTCCGATGCTTCACTCCAGGTTTACTGTATCTCTTAGGCCTTCTTATTGACGATGAAACACAGATATTGCATCGGCATTAAATACGAAAGACACAATGCCGAATTAAGTACAAGAAGACTGACTCTTCTTACTGTCTATGTTTTGAAACATTCCTGTGACACTAGTTATGGATTCCGGTCGTTCATTTCAGCTTTACTGTATCCCTTGGACCTTCTTATTGACGATGAAACACAGATATTGCATCGGAATTAAATAGAAAAGGAACAATGCCGACTTAAGAACTAGAAGACTTACTCTTCCTACTGTCTATGTTATGAACCATTCCTGTGACACTAGTTATAGATTCCGATGCTTCACTCCAGGTTTACTGTATCCCTTGGACCTTCTTATTGAAGATGAAACACAGAAATTGCATCGGAATTAAATACAAAAGACACATTGCCGACTAATGTACAAGAGGACTGACTCTTCCGACAGACTATGTGTTGAACCATTCCTGTGACACTAGTTATAGATTCCGGTGCTTCACTCCAGGTTTACTGTATCCCTTGGACCTTCTTATTGACGATGAAACACAGAAATTGCATCGGAATTAAATATAAAAGGCACAATGCCGACTTAAGTACAAGAAGACTGACTCTTCTTACTGTCTATGTTTTGAACCATTCTTGTGACACTAGCTATAGATTCAGATGCTACGATTCAGGTCTACTGTATCCCTTGGACCTTCTTATTGACGATGAAACACAGAAATTGCATCGGAATTAAATACAAAAGTCACAATGCCGACTTAAGTACATGTAGACTAACTTTTCCTACTGTCTATGATTTGAACCATTCCTGTAACACTAGTTATAGATTCCGATGGTTCATTTCAGGTTTACTGTATCCCTTGGACCTTCTTATTGACGATGAAACACAGAAATTGCATCGGAATTAAATACAAAAGGCACAATGCCGACTTAAGTACAAGTAGACTGACTTCTCCTACTGTCTATGCTTTGAAACATTCCTGTGACACTAGTTATAGATTCCGATGGTTCATTTCAGGTTTACTGTATCCCTTGGACCTACTTATTGACGATGAAACACAGAAATTGCATCGGAATTAAATAGAAAAGGCACATTGCCGACTTAACTACAAGAAGACTGACTCTTCTTACTGACTATGTTTTGAACCATTCCTGTGACACTAGTTATAGATTCCGATGCCTAACTTCAGGATTACTGTATCCCTTGGACCTTCTTATTGACAATGAAACTCAGAAATTGCATCGGAATTAAATACAAAACGCTCAATGCCGAATTAAGTACAAGAAGTCTGACTCTTCTTACTGTCAATGCTTTGAACCATTCCTGTGACACTAGTTATAGACTCTGATGCTTCACTCTATATTTACTGTATCCCTTGGACTTTCTTATTGACGATGAGTACAAGAAGACTGACTCTTCCAACTGTCTATGTTTTAAACCATTCCTGTGACACTAGTTATAGACTCCGATGATCACTCCAGGTTTACTGTAACCCTTGGACCTCCTCATTGACGATGAAACACAGAAATTGCATCGGAATTAAATACAAAAGGCACATTGCCGACTAATGTACAAGAGGACTGACTCTTCCGACAGTCTATGTTTTGAACCATTCCTGTGACACTAGTTATAGATTCCGATGCTTCACTTCAGGTTTACTGTATCCCTTGGACCTTCTTATTGACGATGAACACAGACATTGCATCGGAATTAAATACAAAAGGCACAATGCCGACTTAAGTACAAGAAGACTGTCTCTTCTTACTGACTATGTTTTGAACCATTCCTGTGACACTAGTTATAGACTGTGATGCTTCACTCTAGGTATACTGTATCCCTTGGACCTTCTTATTGACGATGAAGCACAGTAATTGCATCGGAATTAAATACAAAAGGCTCAATGCCGAATTAACTACAAGAAGTCTGACTCTTCTTACTGTCAATGCTTTGAACCAGTCCTGTGACACTAGTAATAGACTCTGATGCTTCACTCTAGGTATACTGTATCCCTTGGACCTTCTTATTGACGATGAGTACAAGAAGACTGACTCTTCCAACTGTGTATGTTTTAAACCATTCCTGTGACACTACTTATAGACTCCGATGATCACTCCAGGTTTACTGTATCCCTTGGACCTCCTCATTGACGATGAAACACAGAAATTGCATCGGAATTAAATACAAAATGCACAATGCCGACTTAAGTAAAAGAAGTCTGAGTCTTCTTACTGTCTATGTTTTGAACCATTCCTGTGACACTGGTTATAGATTCCGATGCTTCACTTCAGGATTTCTGTATCCCTCTGACCTTCTCATTGGCGATGAATCACAGAAATTGCATCGGAATTAAATACAAAAAGCACAATGCCGACTAAAGTACAAGAAGACTGACTCTTCTGTCAGTCTATGTTTTAAACCATTCCTGTGGCACTAGTTATAGATTCCGGTGCTACACTCCAGGTTTACTGTATCGCTTGGACCACATTACTGACGATGAAACACAGAAATTGCGTTGGAAATAAATACAAAAGGCACAATGCCGACTTAAGTACGAGAAGACTGACTCTTCTTACTGTCTATGTTTTGAACCATTCCTGTGACACTAGTTATAGATTCCGATGCTTCAATTCATGGCTACTGTATCCCTTGGACCTTCTTATTGACCATGAAACACAGAAATTGCATCGGAATTAAATACGATAGGCACAATGCAGACTTAAGTACAAGAAAACTGACTCTTCTTACTGACTATGTTTTGAACTATTCGTGTGACACTAGTTATAGATTCCGGTGCTTCACATCAGATTTACTGTATCCCTCTGACCTTCTTATTGACGATGAAACACAGAAATTGCATCGGAATTAAATACAAAAGGCACAATGCCGACTTAAGTACATGTAGGCTGACTTCTCCTACTGTCTCTGTTTTGAACCATTCCTGTGACACTAGTTATAGATTCCGATGGTTCATTTCAGGTTTAATGTATCCCTTGGACCTCCTTATTGACGATGAAACACAGAAATTGCATCGGAATTAAATAGAAAATCACAATGCCGACATAACTACAAGAAGACTGACTCTTCTTACTGACTATGTTTTGAACCATTCCTGTGACACTAGTTATAGATTCCGATGCCTAACTTCAGGATTACTGTATCCCTTGGACCTTCTTATTGACGATGAAACACAGAAATTGCATCGGAATTAAATACAAAAGGCTCAATGCCGAATTAAGTGCAAGAAGTCAGACTCTTCTTACTGTCAATGTTTTGAACCATTCCTGTGACACTAGTTATAGACTCTGATGCTTCACTCCAGGTTTACTGTATCCCTTGGACCTTCTTATTGACGATGAAACACAGAAATTGCATCGGAATTAAATACAAAATGCACAATCACGACTTCAGTAAAAGAAGTCCGACTCTTCTTACTGTCTGTTTTTGAACCATTCCTGTGACACTAGTTATAATTTCCGATGCTTCACTTCAGGTTTACTGTATCCCTTGGACCTTCTTATTGACGATGTAACACAGAAATTGCATCGGAATTAAATAGAGAAGGCACAATGCCGACTTAAGTACAAGGATACTGACTCATCTTACTGTCTATGTTTTGAACCGTCCCTGTGACACTAGTTACAGATTCCGATGTTTCACTCCAGGTTTACTGTATCCCTTGGACCTACTTATTGACGATGAAACACAGAAATTGCTACGGAATTAAATACAAAAGGCACAGTGCCGACTTAAGTACAAGAAGACTGACTCTTCTTACTGACTATGTTTTGAACCATTCCTGTGACACTTGTTAGAGATTCCGATGCTTCACTTCAGGTTTACTGTATCCCTCTCACCTTCTTATTGACGCTGAAACACAGAAATTGCATCAGAATTAAATACAAAAGGCACAATGCCGACATAAGCACAAGAAGACTGACTCTTCTTACTGTCTATGTTTTGAACCATTCCTGTGACACTAGTTATGGATTCCGGTCGTTCATTTCAGCTTTACTGTATCCGTTGGACCTTCTTATTGAGGATGAAACACAGAAATTGCATCGGAATTAAATAGAAAAAGCACAATGCCGACTTAAGAACTAGAAGACTTACTCTTCCTACAGTCTATGTTATAAACCATTCCTGTGACACTAGTTATAGATTCCGACGCTTCACTCCAGGTTTCCTGTATCCCTTGGCCCTTCTTATTGAAGATGAAACACAGAAATTGAATCGGAATCAAATACAAAAGGCACATTGCCGACTAATGTACAAGAAGACTGACTCTTCCGACAGTCTATTTGTTGAACCATTCCTGTGACACTAGTTATAGATTCCGGTGCTTCACTCCAGGTTTACTGTATCCCTTGGACCTTCTTATTGACGATGAAACACAGAAATTGCATCGGAATTAAATATAAAAGGCACAATGCCGCCATAAGTACAAGAAAACTGATTCTTCTTACTGTCTATGATTTGAACCATTCCTGTGACTCTAGTTATAGATTCCGATGCTTCACTTCAGGTTTACTGTATCCCTCTGACATTCTTATTGACGATGAAACACAGAAATCGCATCGGAATTAAATACAAAATGCACAATGCCGACTTAAGTACAAGAAGACTGACTCTTCTTACTGTCTGTGTTTTGAACCATTCCTGTGACACTAGTTATAGATTCCGATGCTTCACTTCAGGTTTACTGTATACCTTGGACCTTCTTATTGACGATGAAACACAGAAATTGCATCGGAATTAAATAGAAAAGGCACAATGCCGCCATAAGTACAAGAAAACTGATTCTTCTTACTGTCTATGATTTGAACCATTCCTGTGACTCTAGTTATAGATTCCGATGCTTCACTTCAGGTTTACTGTATACCTTGGACCTTCTTATTGACGATGAAACACAGAAATTGCATCGGAATTAAATACAATAGACACAATGCAGACTTAAGTACAAGAAGACTGACTCTTCTTACTCACTATGCTTTGAACTGTTCATGTGACACTAGTTATAGATTCCGATGCGTCACATCAGATTTACTGTATCCCTCTGACCTTCCTATTGACGATGAAACACAGAAATTGCATCGCAATTAAATACAAAAGGCACAATGCCGACTTAAGTACATGTAGACTGACTTCTCCTACTGTCTATGTTTTGAACCATTCCTGTGACACTAGTTACAGATTCCGATGGTTCATTTCAGGTTTACTGTATCCCTTGGACCTTCTTATTGACGATGAAACACAGAAATTGCATCGGAGTTAAACAGAAAAGGCACAATGCCGATTTTACTACAAGAAGACTGACTCTTTTTACTGACTATGTTCTGAACCATTCCTGTGACACTAGTTATAGATTCCGATGCCTAACTTCAGGATAACTGTATCCCTTGCACCTTCTTATTGACGATGAAACACAGAAATTGCATCGGAATTAAATACAAAAGGCTCAATGCCGAATTAAGTACAAGAAGTCTGACTCTTCTTACTGTCAATGTTTTGAACCATGCCTGTGACACTAGTTATAGACTCGGATGCTTCACTCCAGGTTTACTGTAACTCTTAGACCTTCTTATTGACGATTAAACACAGATATTGCATCGGAATTAAATACGAAAGTCACAATGCCGAATTAAGTACAAGAAGACTGACTCTTCTTACTGTCTATGCTTTGAAACAATCCTGGGACACTAGTTATGGATTCCGGTCGTTCATTTCAGCTTTACTGTATCCCTTGGACCTTTTTATTGACAATGAAACACAGAAATTGCATCGGAATTAAATACAATAGGCACATTGCCGACTAATGTACAAGAAGACTGACTCTTCCGACAGTCTATGTGTTGAACCATTCCTGTGACACCAGTTATAGATTCCGGTGCTTCACTCCAGGTTTACTGTATCCCTTGGACCTTCTTATTGACGATGAAACACAGAAATTGCATCGGAATTAAATATAAAAGGCACAATGACGCCTTAAGTACAAGAAAACTGACTCTTCTTACTGTCTATGATTTGAACCATTCCTGTGACTCTAGTTATAGATTCCGATGCTTCACATCAGCTTTACTGTATCCCTCTGACCTTCTTATTGTCGATGAAACACAGAAATTGCATCGGAATTAAATACATAAGGCACAATGCTGACTTAACTACATGTAGACTGACTTTTCCTACTGTCTATGTTTTGAACCATTCCTGTAACACTAGTTACAGATTCCGATGGTTCATTTCAGGTTTACTGTATCCCTTGGACCTTCTTATTGACGATGAAACACAGAAATTGCAGCGGAATTAAATACAAAAGGCACAATGCCGACTTAAGTACAAGTAGACTGACTTCTCCTACTGTCTATGCTTTGAACCATTCCTGTGACACTAGTTATAGATTACGATGGTTCATTTCAGGATTACTGTATCACTTGGACCTTCTTATTGACGATGAAACACAGAAATTGCATCGGAAATAAATAGAAAAAACACAATGCCGACTTAACAACAAGAAGACTGACTCTTCTTACTGGCTATGTTTTGAACCATTCCTGTGACACTAGTTATAGACTCTGATGCTTCACTCTAGGTTTACTGTATCCCTTGGACCTTCTTATTGACGATGAGTACAAGAAGACTGATTCTTCCAACTGTCTATGTTTTAAACCATTCCTGTGACACTAGTTATAGACTCCGATGATCACTCCAGGTTTACTGTATCCCTTGGACCTCCCCATTGACGATGAAACGCAGAAATTGCATCGGAATTAAATACAAAAAACACAATGCCGACTTAAGTAAAAGAAGTCTGACTCTTCTTACTGTCTATGTTTTGAACCATTCCTGTGACACTGGTTATTGATTCCGATGCTTCTCTCCAGGTTTACTGTATCCCTTGGACCTTCTTATTGACGATGAAACACAGAGATTGCATCAGAATTAAACAGAAAAGGCACAATGCCGACTTAGGTACTAGAAGACTGACGCTTCTTACTGTCTATGTTTGAACTATTCGTGTGACACTAGTTATAGATTCCGATGCTTCACATCAGATTTACTGTAACCCTCTGACCTTCTTATTGACGATGAAATACAGAAATTGCATCCGAATTAAATACAAAAGGCACAATGCCGACTTAAGTACATGTAGACTAAGTCAGTTTGTCTATGTTTTGAACCATTCCTGTGACACTAGTTATAGATTCCGATGCTTTGATTCAGGTCTATTGTATCCCTTGGACCTTCTTATTGACGAAGAAACACAGAAATTGCATCGGAATTAAATACAATAGGCACAATGCAGACGTAAGTACAAGAAGACTGACTCTTCTTACTGACTATGTTTTGAACTATTCGTGTGACACTAGTTATAGATTGTGATGCTTCACATCAGATTTACTGTATCCCTCTGACCTTCTTATTGACGATGAAACACAGAAATTGCATCCGAATTAAATACAAAAGGCACAATGCCGACTTAAGTACATGTAGACTGACTTCTCCTACTGTCTATGTTTTGAACCATTCCTGTGACACTAGTTATAGATTCCGATGGTTCATTTCAGGTTTACTGAATCCCTTGGACCTTCTTATTGACGATGAAACACAGAAATTGCATCGGAGTTAAACAGAAAAGGCACAATGCCGATTTTACTACAAGAAGACTGACTCTTTTTACTGACTATGTTCTGAACCATTCCTGTGACACTAGTTATAGATTCCGATGCCTAACTTCAGGATAACTGTATCCCTTGCACCTTCTTATTGACGATGAAACACAGAAATTGCATCGGAATTAAATACAAAAGGCTCAATGCCGAATTAAGTACAAGAAGTCTGACTCTTCTTACTGTCAATGTTTTGAACCATGCCTGTGACACTAGTTATAGACTCTGATGCTTCACTCCAGGTTTACTGTAACTCTTAGACCTTCTTATTGACGATTAAACACAGATATTGCATCGGAATTAAATACGAAAGTCACAATGCCGAATTAAGTACAAGAAGACTGACTCTTCTTACTGTCTATGTTTTGAAACAATCCTGGGACACTAGTTATGGATTCCGGTCGTTCATTTCAGCTTTACTGTATCCCTTGGACCTTTTTATTGACAATGAAACACAGAAATTGCATCGGAATTAAATACAATAGGCACATTGCCGACTAATGTACAAGAAGACTGACTCTTCCGACAGTCTATGTGTTGAACCATTCCTGTGACACCAGTTATAGATTCCGGTGCTTCACTCCAGGTTTACTGTATCCCTTGGACCTTCTTATTGACGATGAAACACAGAAATTGCATCGGAATTAAATATAAAAGGCACAATGACGCCTTAAGTACAAGAAAACTGACTCTTCTTACTGTCTATGATTTGAACCATTCCTGTGACTCTAGTTATAGATTCCGATGCTTCACATCAGCTTTACTGTATCCCTCTGACCTTCTTATTGTCGATGAAACGCAGAAATTGCATCGGAATTAAATACATAAGGCACAATGCTGACTTAACTACATGTAGACTGACTTTTCCTACTGTCTATGTTTTGAACCATTCCTGTAACACTAGTTACAGATTCCGATGGTTCATTTCAGGTTTACTGTATCCCTTGGACCTTCTTATTGACGATGAAACACAGAAATTGCAGCGGAATTAAATACAAAAGGCACAATGCCGACTTAAGTACAAGTAGACTGACTTCTCCTACTGTCTATGCTTTGAACCATTCCTGTGACACTAGTTATAGATTACGATGGTTCATTTCAGGATTACTGTATCACTTGGACCTTCTTATTGACGATGAAACACAGAAATTGCATCGGAAATAAATAGAAAAAACACAATGCCGACTTAACAACAAGAAGACTGACTCTTCTTACTGGCTATGTTTTGAACCATTCCTGTGACACTAGTTATAGACTCTGATGCTTCACTCTAGGTTTACAGTATCCCTTGGACCTTCTTATTGACGATGAGTACAAGAAGACTGATTCTTCCAACTGTCTATGTTTTAAACCATTCCTGTGACACTAGTTATAGACTCCGATGATCACTCCAGGTTTACTGTATCCCTTGGACCTCCCCATTGACGATGAAACGCAGAAATTGCATCGGAATTAAATACAAAAAACACAATGCCGACTTAAGTAAAAGAAGTCTGACTCTTCTTACTGTCTATGTTTTGAACCATTCCTGTGACACTGGTTATTGATTCCGATGCTTCTCTCCAGGTTTACTGTATCCCTTGGACCTTCTTATTGACGATGAAACACAGAGATTGCATCAGAATTAAACAGAAAAGGCACAATGCCGACTTAGGTACTAGAAGACTGACGCTTCTTACTGTCTATGTTTGAACTATTCGTGTGACACTAGTTATAGATTCCGATGCTTCACATCAGATTTACTGTATCCCTCTGACCTTCTTATTGACGATGAAATACAGAAATTGCATCCGAATTAAATACAAAAGGCACAATGCCGACTTAAGTACATGTAGACTAAGTCAGTCTGCTATGTTTTGAACCATTCCTGTGACACTAGTTATAGATTCCGATGCTTTGATTCAGGTCTATTGTATCCCTTGGACCTTCTTATTGACGAAGAAACACAGAAATTGCATCGGAATTAAATACAATAGGCACAATGCAGACGTAAGTACAAGAAGACTGACTCTTCTTACTGACTATGTTTTGAACTATTCGTGTGACACTAGTTATAGATTGTGATGCTTCACATCAGATTTACTGTATCCCTCTGACCTTCTTATTGACGATGAAACACAGAAATTGCATCCGAATTAAATACAAAAGGCACAATGCCGACTTAAGTACATGTAGACTGACTTCTCCTACTGTCTATGTTTTGAACCATTCCTGTGACACTAGTTATAGATTCCGATGGTTCATTTCAGGTTTACTGAATCCCTTGGACCTTCTTATTGACGATGAAACACAGAAATTGCATCGGAATTAAATAGAAAAGGCACAATGCCGATTTAACTACAAGAAGACTGACTCTTCTTACTGACTATGTTTTGAACCATTCCTGTGACACTAGTTATAGATTCCGATGCCTAACATCAGGATTACTGTATCCCTTGCACCTTCTGATTGACGATGAAACACAGAAATTGCATCGGAATTAAATACAAAAGGCTCAATGCCGAATTAAGTACAAGAAGTCTGACTCTTCTTAGTGTCAATGTTTTGAACCATTCCTGTGACACTAGTAATAGACTCTGATGCTTCACTCCAGGTTTACTGTATCCCTAGGACCTTCTTATTGACGATGAAACACAGAAATTGCAATCGGAATTAAATACAAAAGGCACAGTGCCGACTTAAGTACAAGAAGACTGACTCTTCTTACTGACTATGTTTTGAATCATTCCTGTGACACTAGTTAGAGGTTCCGATGCTTCCCTTCAGGTTTACTGTATCCCTCTGACCTTCTTATTGACGATGAAACACAGAAATTGCATCAGAATTAAATACAAAAGGCACAATGCCGAATTAAGTACATAAAAGACTGACTCTTCTTACTGTCTATGTTTTGAACCATTCCTGTGACACTACTTATAGACTCCGATGCTTCACTCCAGGTTTACTGTATCTCTTAGACCTTCTTATTGACGATGAAACACAGATATTGCATCGGCATTAAATACGAAAGTCACAATGCCGAATTAAGTACAAGAAGACTGACTCTTCTTACTGTCTATGTTTTGAAACATTCCTGTGACACTAGTTATGGATTCCGGTCGTTCATTTCAGCATTACTGTATCCCTTGGACCTTCTTATTGACGATGAAACACAGATATTGCATCGGAATTAAATAGAAAAGGCACAATGCCGACTTAAGAACTAGAAGACTTACTCTTCCTACTGTCTATGTTATGAACCATTCCTGTGACACTAGTTATAGATTCCGATGCTTCACTCCAGGTTTACTGTATCCCTTGGACCTTCTTATTGAAGATGAAACACAGAAATTGCATCGGAATTAAATACAAAAGGCACATTGCCGACTAATGTACAAGAGGACTGACTCTTCCGACAGACTATGTGTTGAACCATTCCTGTGACACTAGTTATAGATTCCGGTGCTTCACTCCAGGTTTACTGTATCCCTTGGACCTTCTTATTGACGATGAAACACAGAAATTGCATCGGAATTAAATATAAAAGGCACAATGCCGCCTTACGTACAAGAAAACTGACTCTTCTTACTGTCTATGATTTGAACCATTCCTGTGACTCTAGTTATAGATTCCGATGCTTCACTTCAGGTTTACTGTATCCCTCTGACCCTCTTATTGACGATGAAACACAGAAATTGCATCGGAATTAAATACAAAAAGCCCAATGCCGACTTAAGTACATGAAGACTGACTCTTCTTACTGACTATGTTTTGAAACCATTCCTGTGACACTAGTTATAGATTCCGATGCCTAACTTCAGGATTACTGTATCCCTTGGACCTTTATATTGACAATGAAACACAGAAATTGCATCGGAATTAGATACAAAAGGCTCAATGCCGAATTAAGTACAAGAAGTCTGACTCTTCTTACTGTCAATGCTTTGAACCATTCCTGTGACACTAGTTATAGACTCTGATGCTTCACTCTATATTTACTGTATCCCTTGGACCTTCTTATTGGCGATGAGTACAAGAAGACTGACTCTTCCAACTGTCTATGTTTTAAACCATTCCTGTGACACTAGTTATAGACTCCGATGATCACTCCCGGTTTACTGTATCCCTTGGACCTCCTCATTGACGATGAAACACAGAAATTGCATCGGAATTAAATACAAAAGGCACATTGCCGACTAATGTACAAGAGGACTGACTCTTCCGACAGTCTATGTTTTGAACCATTCCTGTGACACTAGTTATAGATTCCGATGCTTCACTTCAGGTTTACTGTATCCCTTGGACCTTCTTATTGACGATGAACACAGACATTGCATCGGAATTAAATACAAAAGGCACAATACCGACTTAAGTACAAGAAGACTGTCTCTTCTTACTGACTATGATTTGAACCATTCCTGTGACACTAGTTATAGACTGTGATGCTTCACTCTAGGTATACTGTATCCCTTGGACCTTCTTATTGACGAAGAAACACAGAAATTGCATCGGAATTAAATACAAAAGGCTCAATGCCGAATTAAGTACAAGAAGTCTGACTCTTCTTACTGTCAATGCTTTGAACCATTCCTGTGACACTAGTTATAGACTGTGATGCTTCACTCTAGGTATACTGTATCCCTTGGACCTTCTTATTGACGATGAAACACAGAAATTGCATCGGAATTAAATATAAAAGGCACAATGCCGCCATAAGTACAAGAAAACTGATTCTTCTTACTGTCTATGATTTGAACCATTCCTGTGACTCTAGTTATAGATTCCGATGCTTCACTTCAGGTTTACTGTATCCCTCTGACATTCTTATTGACGATGAAACACAGAAATCGCATCGGAATTAAATACAAAATGCACAATGCCGACTTAAGTACAAGAAGACTGACTCTTCTTACTGTCTGTGTTTTGAACCATTCCTGTGACACTAGTTATAGATTCCGATGCTTCACTTCAGGTTTACTGTATACCTTGGACCTTCTTATTGACGATGAAACACAGAAATTGCATCGGAATTAAATAGAAAAGGCACAATGCCGCCATAAGTAAAAGAAAACTGATTCTTCTTACTGTCTATGATTTGAACCATTCCTGTGACTCTAGTTATAGATTCCGATGCTACACTTCAGGTTTACTGTATACCTTGGACCTTCTTATTGACGATGAAACACAGAAATTGCATCGGAATTAAATACAATAGACACAATGCAGACTTAAGTACAAGAAGACTGACTCTTCTTACTCACTATGCTTTGAACTGTTCGTGTGACACTAGTTATAGATTCCGATGCGTCACATCAGATTTACTGTATCCCTCTGACCTTCCTATTGACGATGAAACACAGAAATTGCATCGCAATTAAATACAAAAGGCACAATGCCGACTTAAGTACATGTAGACTGACTTCTCCTACTGTCTATGTTTTGAACCATTCCTGTGACACTAGTTACAGATTCCGATGGTTCATTTCAGGTTTACTGTATCCCTTGGACCTTCTTATTGACGATGAAACACAGAAATTCCATCGGAGTTAAACAGAAAAGGCACAATGCCGATTTAACTACAAGAAGACTGACTCTTTTTACTGACTATGTTCTGAACCATTCCTGTGACACTAGTTATAGATTCCGATGCCTAACTTCAGGATAACTGTATCCCTTGCACCTTCTTATTGACGATGAAACACAGAAATTGCATCGGAATTAAATACAAAAGGCTCAATGCCGAATTAAGTACAAGAAGTCTGACTCTTCTTACTGTCAATGTTTTGAACCATGCCTGTGACACTAGTTATAGACTCTGATGCTTCACTCCAGGTTTACTGTAACTCTTAGACCTTCTTATTGACGATTAAACACAGATATTGCATCGGAATTAAATACGAAAGTCACAATGCCGAATTAAGTACAAGAAGACTGACTCTTCTTACTGTCTATGTTTTGAAACAATCCTGGGACACTAGTTATGGATTCCGGTCGTTCATTTCAGCTTTACTGTATCCCTTGGACCTTTTTATTGACAATGAAACACAGAAATTGCATCGGAATTAAATACAATAGGCACATTGCCGACTAATGTACAAGAAGACTGACTCTTCCGACAGTCTATGTGTTGAACCATTCCTGTGACACCAGTTATAGATTCCGGTGCTTCACTCCAGGTTTACTGTATCCCTTGGACCTTCTTATTGACGATGAAACACAGAAATTGCATCGGAATTAAATATAAAAGGCACAATGACGCCTTAAGTACAAGAAAACTGACTCTTCTTACTGTCTATGATTTGAACCATTCCTGTGACTCTAGTTATAGATTCCGATGCTTCACATCAGCTTTACTGTATCCCTCTGACCTTCTTATTGTCGATGAAACACAGAAATTGCATCGGAATTAAATACATAAGGCACAATGCTGACTTAACTACATGTAGACTGACTTTTCCTACTGTCTATGTTTTGAAACATTCCTGTAACACTAGTTACAGATTCCGATGGTTCATTTCAGGTTTACTGTATCCCTTGGACCTTCTTATTGACGATGAAACACAGAAATTGCAGCGGAATTAAATACAAAAGGCACAATGCCGACTTAAGTACAAGTAGACTGACTTCTCCTACTGTCTATGCTTTGAACCATTCCTGTGACACTAGTTATAGATTACGATGGTTCATTTCAGGATTACTGTATCCCTTGGACCTTCTTATTGACGATGAAACACAGAAATTGCATCGGAAATAAATAGAAAAAACACAATGCCGACTTAACAACAAGAAGACTGACTCTTCTTACTGGCTATGTTTTGAACCATTCCTGTGACACTAGTTATAGACTCTGATGCTTCACTCTAGGTTTACTGTATCCCTTGGACCTTCTTATTGACGATGAGTACAAGAAGACTGATTCTTCCAACTGTCTATGTTTTAAACCATTCCTGTGACACTAGTTATAGACTCCGATGATCACTCCAGGTTTACTGTATCCCTTGGACCTCCCCGTTGACGATTAAATGCAGAAATTGCATCGGAATTAAATACAAAAAACACAATGCCGACTTAAGTAAAAGAAGTCTGACTCTTCTTACTGTCTATGTTTTGAACCATTCCTGTGACACTGGTTATTGATTCCGATGCTTCTCTCCAGGTTTACTGTATCCCTTGGACCTTCTTATTGACGATGAAACACAGAGATTGCATCAGAATTAAACAGAAAAGGCACAATGCCGACTTAGGTACTAGAAGACTGACGCTTCTTACTGTCTATGTTTGAACTATTCGTGTGACACTAGTTATAGATTCCGATGCTTCACATCAGATTTACTGTATCCCTCTGACCTTCTTATTGACGATGAAATACAGAAATTGCATCCGAATTAAATACAAAAGGCACAATGCCGACTTAAGTACATGTAGACTAAGTCAGTCTGTCTATGTTTTGAACCATTCCTGTGACACTAGTTATAGATTCCGATGCTTTGATTCAGGTCTATTGTATCCCTTGGACCTTCTTATTGACGATGAAACACAGAAATTGCATCGGAATTAAATACAATAGGCACAATGCAGACGTAAGTACAAGAAGACTGACTCTTCTTACTGACTATGTTTTGAACTATTCGTGTGACACTAGTTATAGATTGCGATGCTTCACATCAGATTTACTGTATCCCTCTGACCTTCTTATTGACGATGAAACACAGAAATTGCATCCGAATTAAATACAAAAGGCACAATGCCGACTTAAGTACATGTAGACTGACTTCTCCTACTGTCTATGTTTTGAACCATTCCTGTGACACTAGTTATAGATTCCGATGGTTCATTTCAGGTTTACTGAATCCCTTGGACCTTCTTATTGACGATGAAACACAGAAATTGCATCGGAATTAAATAGAAAAGGCACAATGCCGATTTAACTACAAGAAGACTGACTCTTCTTACTGACTATGTTTTGAACCATTCCTGTGACACTAGTTATAGATTCCGATGCCTAACATCAGGATTACTGTATCCCTTGCACCTTCTGATTGACGATGAAACACAGAAATTGCATCGGAATTAAATACAAAAGGCTCAATGCCGAATTAAGTACAAGAAGTCTGACTCTTCTTAGTGTCAATGTTTTGAACCATTCCTGTGACACTAGTTATAGACTCTGATGCTTCACTCCAGGTTTACTGTATCCCTAGGACCTTCTTATTGACGATGAAACACAGAAATTGCATCGGAATTAAATACAAAAGGCACAATGCCGACTTCAGTAAAAGAAGTCTGACTCTTCTTACTGTCTGTGTTTTGAACCATTCCTGTGACACTAGTTATAGTTTGTGATGCTTCACTTCAGGTTTACTGTATCCCTTGGACCTTCTTATTGACGATGTAACACAGCAATTGCTACGGAATTAAATAGAAAAGGCACAATGCCGACTTAAGTACAAGAAGACTGACTCATCTTACTGTCTATGTTTTGAACCGTCACTGTGACACTAGTTACAGATTCCGATGCTTCACTCCAGGTTTACTGTATCCCTTGGACCTACTTATTGACGATGAAACACAGAAATTGCTTCGGAATTAAATACAAAAGGCACAGTGCCGACTTAAGTACAAGAAGACTGACTCTTCTTACTGACTATGTTTTGAATCATTCCTGTGACACTAGTTAGAGGTTCCGATGCTTCCCTTCAGGTTTACTGTATCCCTCTGACCTTCTTATTGACGATGAAACACAGAAATTGCATCAGAATTAAATACAAAAGGCACAATGCCGAATTAAGTACATAAAAGACTGACTCTTCTTACTGTCTATGTTTTGAACCATTCCTGTGACACTACTTATAGACTCCGATGCTTCACTCCAGGTTTACTGTATCTCTTAGACCTTCTTATTGACGATGAAACACAGATATTGCATCGGCATTAAATACGAAAGTCACAATGCCGAATTAAGTACAAGAAGACTGACTCTTCTTACTGTCTATGTTTTGAAACATTCCTGTGACACTAGTTATGGATTCCGGTCGTTCATTTCAGCTTTACTGTATCCCTTGGACCTTCTTATTGACGATGAAACACAGATATTGCATCGGAATTAAATAGAAAAGGCACAATGCCGACTTAAGAACTAGAAGACTTACTCTTCCTACTGTCTATGTTATGAACCATTCCTGTGACACTAGTTATAGATTCCGATGCTTCACTCCAGGTTTACTGTATCCCTTGGACCTTCTTATTGAAGATGAAACACAGAAATTGCATCGGAATTAAATACAAAAGGCACATTGCCGACTAATGTACAAGAGGACTGACTCTTCCGACAGACTATGTGTTGAACCATTCCTGTGACACTAGTTATAGATTCCGGTGCTTCACTCCAGGTTTACTGTATCCCTTGGACCTTCTTATTGACGATGAAACACAGAAATTGCATCGGAATTAAATATAAAAGGCACAATGCCGCCTTACGTACAAGAAAACTGACTCTTCTTACTGTCTATGATTTGAACCATTCCTGTGACTCTAGTTATAGATTCCGATGCTTCACTTCAGGTTTACTGTATCCCTCTGACCCTCTTATTGACGATGAAACACAGAAATTGCATCGGAATTAAATACAAAAAGCCCAATGCCGACTTAAGTACATGAAGACTGACTCTTCTTACTGACTATGTTTTGAACCATTCCTGTGACACTAGTTATAGATTCCGATGCCTAACTTCAGGATTACTGTATCCCTTGGACCTTCATATTGACAATGAAACACAGAAATTGCATCGGAATTAGATACAAAAGGCTCAATGCCGAATTAAGTACAAGAAGTCTGACTCTTCTTACTGTCAATGCTTTGAACCATTCCTGTGACACTAGTTATAGACTCTGATGCTTCACTCTATATTTACTGTATCCCTTGGACCTTCTTATTGGCGATGAGTACAAGAAGACTGACTCTTCCAACTGTCTATGTTTTAAACCATTCCTGTGACACTAGTTATAGACTCCGATGATCACTCCCGGTTTACTGTATCCCTTGGACCTCCTCATTGACGATGAAACACAGAAATTGCATCGGAATTAAATACAAAAGGCACATTGCCGACTAATGTACAAGAGGACTGACTCTTCCGACAGTCTATGTTTTGAACCATTCCTGTGACACTAGTTATAGATTCCGATGCTTCACTTCAGGTTTACTGTATCCCTTGGACCTTCTTATTGACGATGAACACAGACATTGCATCGGAATTAAATACAAAAGGCACAATACCGACTTAAGTACAAGAAGACTGTCTCTTCTTACTGACTATGTTTTGAACCATTCCTGTGACACTAGTTATAGACTGTGATGCTTCACTCTAGGTATACTGTATCCCTTGGACCTTCTTATTGACGATGAAACACAGAAATAGCATCGGAATTAAATACAAAAGGCTCAATGCCGAATTAAGTACAAGAAGTCTGACTCTTCTTACTGTCAATGCTTTGAACCAGTCCTGTGACACTAGTAATAGACTCTGATGCTTCACTCTAGGTATACTGTATCCCTTGGACCTTCTTATTGACGATGAGTACAAGAAGACTGTTTCTTCCAACTGTCTATGTTTTAAACCATTCCTGTGACACTACTTATAGACTCCGATGATCACTCCAGGTTTACTGTATCCCTTGGACCTCCTCATTGACGATGAAACACAGAAATTGCATCGGAATTAAATACAAAAAGCACAATGCCGACTTAAGTAAAAGAAGTCTGAGTCTTCTTACTGTCTATGTTTTGAACCATTCCTGTGACACTGGTTATAGATTCCGATGCTTCACTTCAGGATTACTGTATCCCTCTGACCTTCTTATTGGCGATGAATCACAGAAATTGCATCGGAATTAAATACAAAAAGCACAATGCCGACTAAAGTACAAGAAGACTGACTCTTCTGTCAGTCTATGTTTTAAACCATTCCTGTGACACTAGTTATAGATTCCGGTGCTACACTCCAGGTTTACTGTATCGCTTGGACCACATTACTGACGATGAAACACAGAAATTGCGTTGGAAATAAATACAAAAGGCACAATGCCGACTTAAGTACGAGAAGACTGACTCTTATTACTGTCTATGTTTTGAACCATTCCTGTGACACTAGTTATAGATTCCGATGCTTAACATCAGGTTTATGTATCGCTCTGACCTTCTTATTGACGATGAAACACAGAAATTGCATCGGAATTAAATACAAAAAGCACAATGCCGACTTAAGTTCACGTAGACTGACTTTTCGTACTGTCAATGATTTGAACCATTCCTGTGACACTAGTTATGGATTCCGATCGTTCATTTCAGGTTTACTGTATCCCTTGGACATTCTCATTGACGATGAAACACAGATATTGCAACGGAATTAAATACAAAAGGCACAATGCCGTCTTATGTACAAGAAGGCTGACTCTTCCAACTGTCTATGTTTTAAACCATTCCTGTGCCACTAGTTATAGATTCCGATGCTTCACTTCAGGTTCACTGTATACCTCTGACCGTCTTATTGACGATGAAACACAGAAATTGCATCGGAATTAAAGAGAAATGCACAATACCGACTTAAGTACAAGAAGACTGACTCTACTAACTGTCTATGTTTTGAACCATCCCTGTGACACTTGTTATAGATTCCGATGCTTCACTCAAGGTATACTGTATCCCTTGGACTTTCTTATTGACGATGAAACACAGAAATTGCATCGGAATTAAATACAAAAGGCTCAATGCCGAATTAAGTACAAGAAGTCTGACTCTTCTTACTGTCAAAGCTTTGAACCATTCCTGTGACACTAGTTATAGACTGTGATGCTTCACTCTAGGTATACTGTATCCCTTGGACCATCTTATTGACGATGAGTACAAGAAGACTGACTCTTCCAACTGTCTATGTTTTAAACCATTCCTGTGACACTACTTATAGACTCCGATGATCACTCCAGGTTTACTGTATCCCTTGGACCTCCTCATTGACGATGAAACACAGAAATTGCATCGGAATTACATACAAAAAGCACAATGCCGACTTAAGTAAAAGAAGTCTGAGTCTTCTTACTGTCTATGTTTTAAACCATTCCTGTGGCACTAGTTATAGATTCCGGTGCTACACTCCAGGTTTACTGTATCGCTTGGACCACATTACTGACGATGAAACACAGAAATTGCGTTGGAAATAAATACAAAAGGCACAATGCCGACTTAAGTACGAGAAGACTGACTCTTCTTACTGTCTATGTTTTGAACCATTCCTGTGACACTAGTTATAGATTCCGATGCTTCAATTCAGGGCTACTGTATCCCTTGGAAGTTCTTATTGACCATGAAACACAGAAATTGCATCGGAATTAAATACGATAGGCACAATGCAGACTTAAGTACAAGAAAACTGACTCTTCTTACTGACTATGTTTTGAACTATTCGTGTGACACTAGTTATAGATTCCGGTGCTTCACATCAGATTTACTGTATCCCTCTGACCTTCTTATTGACGATGAAACACAGAAATTGCATCGGAATTAAATACAAAAGGCACAATGCCGACTTAAGTACATGTAGGCTGACTTCTCCTACTGTCTCTGTTTTGAACCATTCCTGTGACACTAGTTATAGATTCCGATGGTTCATTTCAGGTTTAATGTATCCCTTGGACCTCCTTATTGACGATGAAACACAGAAATTGCATCGGAATTAAATAGAAAAGTCACAATGCCGACATAACTACAAGAAGACTGACTCTTCTTACTGACTATGTTTTGAACCATTCCTGTGACACTAGTTATAGATTCCGATGCCTAACTTCAGGATTACTGTATCCCTTGGACCTTCTTATTGACGATGAAACACAGAAATTGCATCGGAATTAAATACAAAAGGCTCAATGCCGAATTAAGTACAAGAAGTCAGACTCTTCTTACTGTCAATGTTTTGAACCATTCCTGTGACACTAGTTATAGACTCTGATGCTTCACGCCAGGTTTACTGTATCCCTTGGACCTTCTTATTGACGATGAAACACAGAAATTGCATCGGAATTAAATACAAAATGCACAATGCCGACTTCAGTAAAAGAAGTCCGACTCTTCTTACTGTCTGTTTTTGAACCATTCCTGTGACACTAGTTATGGATTCCGGTCGTTCATTTCAGCTTTACTGTATCCGTTGGACCTTCTTATTGAGGATGAAACACAGAAATTGCATCGGAATTAAATAGAAAAAGCACAATGCCGACTTAAGAACTAGAAGACTTACTCTTCCTACAGTCTATGTTATAAACCATTCCTGTGACACTAGTTATAGATTCCGACGCTTCACTCCAGGTTTCCTGTATCCCTTGGCCCTTCTTATTGAAGATGAAACACAGAAATTGAATCGGAATCAAATACAAAAGGCACATTGCCGACTAATGTACAAGAAGACTGACTCTTCCGACAGTCTATTTGTTGAACCATTCCTGTGACACTAGTTATAGATTCCGGTGCTTCACTCCAGGTTTACTGTATCCCTTGGACCTTCTTATTGACGATGAAACACAGAAATTGCATCGGAATTAAATATAAAAGGCACAATGCCGCCATAAGTACAAGAAAACTGATTCTTCTTACTGTCTATGATTTGAACCATTCCTGTGACTCTAGTTATAGATTCCGATGCTTCACTTCAGGTTTACTGTATCCCTCTGACATTCTTATTGACGATGAAACACAGAAATTGCATCGGAATTAAATACAAAATGCACAATGCCGACTTAAGTACAAGAAGACTGACTCTTCTTACTGTCTGTGTTTTGAACCATTCCTGTGACACTAGTTATAGATTCCGATGCTTCACTTCAGGTTTACTGTATACCTTGGACCTTCTTATTGACGATGAAACACAGAAATTGCATCGGAATTAAATAGAAAAGGCACAATGCCGCCATAAGTACAAGAAAACTGATTCTTCTTACTGTCTATGATTTGAACCATTCCTGTGACTCTAGTTATAGATTCCGATGCTTCACTTCAGGTTTACTGTATACCTTGGACCTTCTTATTGACGATGAAACACAGAAATTGCATCGGAATTAAATACAATAGACACAATGCAGACTTAAGTACAAGAAGACTGACTCTTCTTACTCACTATGCTTTGAACTGTTCGTGTGACACTAGTTATAGATTCCGATGCGTCACATCAGATTTACTGTATCCCTCTGACCTTCCTATTGACGATGAAACACAGAAATTGCATCGCAATTAAATACAAAAGGCACAATGCCGACTTAAGTACATGTAGACTGACTTCTCCTACTGTCTATGTTTTGAACCATTCCTGTGACACTAGTTACAGATTCCGATGGTTCATTTCAGGTTTACTGTATCCCTTGGACCTTCTTATTGACGATGAAACACAGAAATTGCATCGGAGTTAAACGGAAAAGGCACAATGCCGATTTAACTACAAGAAGACTGACTCTTTTTACTGACTATGTTCTGAACCATTCCTGTGACACTAGTTATAGATTCCGATGCCTAACTTCAGGATAACTGTATCCCTTGCACCTTCTTATTGACGATGAAACACAGAAATTGCATCGGAATTAAATACAAAAGGCTCAATGCCGAATTAAGTACAAGAAGTCAGACTCTTCTTACTGTCAATGTTTTGAACCATGCCTGTGACACTAGTTATAGACTCTGATGCTTCACTCCAGGTTTACTGTAACTCTTAGACCTTCTTATTGACGATTAAACACAGATATTGCATCGGAATTAGATACGAAAGACACAATGCCGAATTAAGTACAAGAAGACTGACTCTTCTTACTGTCTATGTTTTGAAACAATCCTGTGACACTAGTTATGGATTCCGGTCGTTCATTTCAGCTTTACTGTATCCCTTGGACCTTTTTATTGACAATGAAACACAAAAATTGCATCGGAATTAAATACAATAGGCACATTGCCGACTAATGTACAAGAAGACTGACTCCTCCGACAGTCTATGTGTTGAACCATTGCTGTGACACCAGTTATAGATTCCGGTGCTTCACTCCAGGTTTACTGTATCCCTTGGACCTTCTTATTGACGATGAAACACAGAAATTGCATCGGAATTAAATATAAAAGGCACAATGACGCCTTAAGTACAAGAAAACTGACTCTTCTTACTGTCTATGATTTGAACCATTCCTGTGACTCTAGTTATAGATTCCGATGCTTCACATCAGCTTTACTGTATCCCTCTGACCTTCTTATTGTCGATGAAACACAGAAATTGCATCGGAATTAAATACATTAGGCACAATGCTGACTTAACTACATGTAGACTGACTTTTCCTACTGTCTATGTTTTGAACCATTCCTGTAACACTAGTTACAGATTCCGATGGTTCATTTCAGGTTTACTGTATCCCTTGGACCTTCTTATTGACGATGAAACACAGAAATTGCAGCGGAATTAAATACAAAAGGCACAATGCCGACTTAAGTACAAGTAGACTGACTTCTCCTACTGTCTATGCTTTGAACCATTCCTGTGACACTAGTTATAGATTACGATGGTTCATTTCAGGATTACTGTATCCCTTGGACCTTCTTATTGACGATGAAACACAGAAATTGCATCGGAAATAAATAGAAAAAACACAATGCCGACTTAACAACAAGAAGACTGACTCTTCTTACTGGCTATGTTTTGAACCATTCCTGTGACACTAGTTATAGACTCTGATGCTTCACTCTAGGTTTACTGTATCCCTTGGACCTTCTTATTGACGATGAGTACAAGAAGACTGATTCTTCCAACTGTCTATGTTTTAAACCATTCCTGTGACACTAGTTATAGACTCCGATGATCACTCCAGGTTTACTGTATCCCTTGGACCTCCCCATTGACGATGAAACGCAGAAATTGCATCGGAATTAAATACAAAAAACACAATGCCGACTTAAGTAAAAGAAGTCTGACTCTTCTTACTGTCTATGTTTTGAACCATTCCTGTGACACTGGTTATTGATTCCGATGCTTCTCTCCAGGTTTACTGTATCCCTTGGACCTTCTTATTGACGATGAAACACAGAGATTGCATCAGAATTAAACAGAAAAGGCACAATGCCGACTTAGGTACTAGAAGACTGACGCTTCTTACTGTCTATGTTTGAACTATTCGTGTGACACTAGTTATAGATTCCGATGCTTCACATCAGATTTACTGTATCCCTCTGACCTTCTTATTGACGATGAAATACAGAAATTGCATCCGAATTAAATACAAAAGGCACAATGCCGACTTAAGTACATGTAGACAGACTTCTCCTACTGTCTATGTTTTGAACCATTCCTGTGACACTAGTTATAGATTCCGATGCTTTAATTCAGGTCTATTGTATCCCTTGGACCTTCTTATTGACGATGAAACACAGAAATTGCATCGGAATTAAATACAATAGGCACAATGCAGACGTAAGTACAAGAAGACTGACTCTTCTTACTGACTATGTTTTGAACTATTCGTGTGACACTAGTTATAGATTGCGATGCTTCACATCAGATTTACTGTATCCCTCTGACCTTCTTATTGACGATGAAACACAGAAATTGCATCCGAATTAAATACAAAAGGCACAATGCCGACTTAAGTACATGTAGACTGACTTCTCCTACTGTCTATGTTTTGAACCATTCCTGTGACACTAGTTATAGATTCCGATGGTTCATTTCAGGTTTACTGAATCCCTTGGACCTTCTTATTGACGATGAAACACAGAAATTGCATCGGAATTGAATAGAAAAGGGACAATGCCGATTTAACTACAAGAAGACTGACTCTTCTTACTGACTATGTTTTGAACCATTCCTGTGACACTAGTTATAGATTCCGATGCCTAACATCAGGATTACTGTATCCCTTGCACCTTCTGATTGCCGATGAAACACAGAAATTGCATCGGAATTAAATACAAAAGGCTCAATGCCGAATTAAGTACAAGAAGTCTGACTCTTCTTAGTGTCAATGTTTTGAACCATTCCTGTGACACTAGTTATAGACTCTGATGCTTCACTCCAGGTTTACTGTATCCCTAGGACCTTCTTATTGACGATGAAACACAGAAATTGCATCGGAATTAAATACAAAAGGCACAATGCCGACTTCAGTAAAAGAAGTCTGACTCTTCTTACTGTCTGTGTTTTGAACCATTCCTGTGACACTAGTTATAGTTTGTGATGCTTCACTTCAGGTTTACTGTATCCCTTGGACCTTCTTATTGACGATGTAACACAGCAATTGCTACGGAATTAAATAGAAAAGGCACAATGCCGACTTAAGTACAAGAAGACTGACTCATCTTACTGTCTATGTTTTGAACCGTCACTGTGACACTAGTTACAGATTCCGATGCTTCACTCCAGGTTTACTGTATCCCTTGGACCTACTTATTGACGATGAAACACAGAAATTGCTTCGGAATTAAATACAAAAGGCACAGTGCCGACTTAAGTACAAGAAGACTGACTCTTCTTACTGACTATGTTTTGAATCATTCCTGTGACACTAGTTAGAGGTTCCGATGCTTCCCTTCAGGTTTACTGTATCCCTCTGACCTTCTTATTGACGATGAAACACAGAAATTGCATCAGAATTAAATACAAAAGGCACAATGCCGAATTAAGTACATAAAAGACTGACTCTTCTTACTGTCTATGTTTTGAACCATTCCTGTGACACTACTTATAGACTCCGATGCTTCACTCCAGGTTTACTGTATCTCTTAGACCTTCTTATTGACGATGAAACACAGATATTGCATCGGCATTAAATACGAAAGTCACAATGCCGAATTAAGTACAAGAAGACTGACTCTTCTTACTGTCTATGTTTTGAAACATTCCTGTGACACTAGTTATGGATTCCGGTCGTTCATTTCAGCTTTACTGTATCCCTTGGACCTTCTTATTGACGATGAAACACAGATATTGCATCGGAATTAAATAGAAAAGGCACAATGCCGACTTAAGAACTAGAAGACTTACTCTTCCTACTGTCTATGTTATGAACCATTCCTGTGACACTAGTTATAGATTCCGATGCTTCACTCCAGGTTTACTGTATCCCTTGGACCTTCTTATTGAAGATGAAACACAGAAATTGCATCGGAATTAAATACAAAAGGCACATTGCCGACTAATGTACAAGAGGACTGACTCTTCCGACAGACTATGTGTTGAACCATTCCTGTGACACTAGTTATAGATTCCGGTGCTTCACTCCAGGTTTACTGTATCCCTTGGACCTTCTTATTGACGATGAAACACAGAAATTGCATCGGAATTAAATATAAAAGGCACAATGCCGCCTTACGTACAAGAAAACTGACTCTTCTTACTGTCTATGATTTGAACCATTCCTGTGACTCTAGTTATAGATTCCGATGCTTCACTTCAGGTTTACTGTATCCCTCTGACCCTCTTATTGACGATGAAACACAGAAATTGCATCGGAATTAAATACATAAAGCCCAATGCCGACTTAAGTACATGAAGACTGACTCTTCTTACTGACTATGTTTTGAACCATTCCTGTGACACTAGTTATAGATTCCGATGCCTAACTTCAGGATTACTGTATCCCTTGGACCTTCTTATTGACAATGAAACACAGAAATTGCATCGGAATTAGATACAAAAGGCTCAATGCCGAATTAAGTACAAGAAGTCTGACTCTTCATACTGTCAATGCTTTGAACCATTCCTGTGACACTAGTTATAGACTCTGATGCTTCACTCTATATTTACTGTATCCCTTGGACCTTCTTATTGGCGATGAGTACAAGAAGACTGACTCTTCCAACTGTCTATGTTTTAAACCATTCCTGTGACACTAGTTATAGACTCCGATGATCACTCCCGGTTTACTGTATCCCTTGGACCTCCTCATTGACGATGAAACACAGAAATTGCATCGGAATTAAATACAAAAGGCACATTGCCGACTAATGTACAAGAGGACTGACTCTTCCGACAGTCTATGTTTTGAACCATTCCTGTGACACTAGTTATAGATTCCGATGCTTCACTTCAGGTTTACTGTATCCCTTGGACCTTCTTATTGACGATGAACACAGACATTGCATCGGAATTAAATACAAAAGGCACAATACCGACTTAAGTACAAGAAGACTGTCTCTTCTTACTGACTATGTTTTGAACCATTCCTGTGACACTAGTTATAGACTGTGATGCTTCACTCTAGGTATACTGTATCCCTTGGACCTTCTTATTGACGAAGAAACACAGAAATTGCATCGGAATTAAATACAAAAGGCTCAATGCCGAATTAAGTAAAAGAAGTCTGACTCTTCTTACTGTCAATGCTTTGAACCATTCCTGTGACACTAGTTATAGACTGTGATGCTTCACTCTAGGTATACTGTATCCCTTGGACCTTCTTATTGACGATGAAACACAGAAATAGCATCGGAATTAAATACAAAAGGCTCAATGCCGAATTAAGTACAAGAAGTCTGACTCTTCTTACTGTCAATGCTTTGAACCAGTCCTGTGACACTAGTAATAGACTCTGATGCTTCACTCTAGGTATACTGTATCCCTTGGACCTTCTTATTGACGATGAGTACAAGAAGACTGTTTCTTCCAAATGTCTATGTTTTAAACCATTCCTGTGACACTACTTATAGACTCCGATGATCACTCCAGGTTTACTGTATCCCTTGGACCTCCTCATTGACGATGAAACACAGAAATTGCATCGGAATTAAATACAAAAAGCACAATGCCGACTTAAGTAAAAGAAGTCTGAATCTTCTTACTGTCTATGTTTTGAACCATTCCTGTGACACTGGTTATAGATTCCGATGCTTCACTTCAGGATTACTGTATCCCTCTGACCTTCTTATTGGCGATGAATCACAGAAATTGCATCGGAATTAAATACAAAAAGCACAATGCCGACTAAAGTACAAGAAGACTGACTCTTCTGTCAGTCTATGTTTTAAACCATTCCTGTGACACTAGTTATAGATTCCGGTGCTACACTCCAGGTTTACTGTATCGCTTGGACCACATTACTGACGATGAAACACAGAAATTGCGTTGGAAATAAATACAAAAGGCACAATGCCGACTTAAGTACGAGAAGACTGACTCTTATTACTGTCTATGTTTTGAACCATTCCTGTGACACTAGTTATAGATTCCGATGCTTAACATCAGGTTTATGTATCCCTCTGACCTTCTTATTGACGATGAAACACAGAAATTGCATCGGAATTAAATACAAAAAGCACAATGCCGACTTAAGTTCACGTAGACTGACATTTCGTACTGTCAATGATTTGAACCATTCCTGTGACACTAGTTATGGATTCCGATCGTTCATTTCAGGTTTACTGTATCCCTTGGACATTCTCATTGACGATGAAACACAGATATTGCAACGGAATTAATTACAAAAGGCACAATGCCGTCTTATGTACAAGAAGGCTGACTCTTCCAACTGTCTATGTTTTAAACCATTCCTGTGCCACTAGTTATAGATTCCGATGCTTCACTTCAGGTTCACTGTATACCTCTGACCGTCTTATTGACGATGAAACACAGAAATTGCATCGGAATTAAAGAGAAATGCACAATACCGACTTAAGTACAAGATGACTGACTCTACTTACTGTCTATGTTTTGAACCATCCCTGTGACACTTGTTATAGATTCCGATGCTTCACTCAAGGTATACTGTATCCCTTGGACTTTCTTATTGACGATGAAACACAGAAATTGCATCGGAATTAAATACAAAAGGCTCAATGCCGAATTAAGTACAAGAAGTCTGACTCTTCTTACTGTCAATGCTTTGAACCATTCCTGTGACACTAGTTATAGACTGTGATGCTTCACTCTAGGTATACTGTATCCCTTGGACCATCTTATTGACGATGAGTACAAGAAGACTGACTCTTCCAACTGTCTATGTTTTAAACCATTCCTGTGACACTACTTATAGACTCCGATGATCACTCCAGGTTTACTGTATCCCTTGGACCTCCTCATTGACGATGAAACACAGAAATTGCATCGGAATTACATACAAAAAGCACAATGCCGACTTAAGTAAAAGAAGTCTGAGTCTTCTTACTGTCTATGTTTTGAACCATTCCTGTGACACTGGTTATAGATTCCGATGCTTCCTTCCAGGTTTACTATATCCCTTGGACCTTCTTATTGACGATGAAACACAGAGATTGCATCAGAATTAAATAGAAAAGTCGCAATACCGACTTAAGTACAAGAAGACTGTCTCTTCTTACTGACTATGTTTTGAACCATTCCTGTGACACTGGTTATAGATTCCGATGCTTCCTTCCAGGTTTACTATATCCCTTGGGCCTTCTTATTGACAATGAAACACATAAATTGCATCGGAATTAAATACAAAAGGCACAATGCCGACTTAAGTACATGTGGACTGACTTTTCCTACAGTCTATGATTTAACCATTCCTGTGACACTAGTTATGGATTCCGATCGTTCATTTCAGGTTTACTGTATCCCTTGGACCTTCTTATTGACGATGAAACACAGATATTGCATCGGAATTAAATACAAAAAGTACAATGCCGACTTAAGTACAAGAAGGCTGACTCTTCCAACTGTCTATGTTTAAACCATTCCTGTGCCACTAGTTATAGATTCCGATGCTTCACTTCAGGTTTACTGTATCCCTCTGACCGTCTTATTGACGATGAAACATAGAAATTGCATCGGAATTAAATGGAAAAGGAACAATGCCGACTTAAGTACTAGATGACTGACTCTTCCGACTGTCTATGTTTTGAACCATTCCTGTGACACTAGTTATACATTCCGATGTTTAACATCAGGTTTATGTATCCTTCTGACCTTCTTATTGACGATGAAACACAGAAATTGCATCGGAATTAAATACAAAAAGCACAATGCCGACTTAAGTTCATGTAGACTAACTTTTCGTACTGTCAATGATTTGAACCATTCCTGTTACACTAGTTAAGGATTCCGATCGTTCTTTTCAGGTTTACTGTATCCCTTGGACATTCTTATTGACGATGAAACACAGATATTGCAACGGAATTAAATACAAAAGGCACAATGCCGTCTTATGTACAAGAAGGCTGACTCTTCCAACTGTCTATGTTTTAAACCATTCCTATGCCACTAGTTATAGATTCCGATGCTTCACTTCAGGTTCACTGTATCCCTCTGACCGTCTTATTGACGATGAAACACAGAAATTGCATCGGAATTAAAGAGAAAAGGCACAATACCGACATAAGTACAAAAGGACTGACTGTTCTTACTGACTTTGTGTTGAACCATTCCTGTGACACTAGTCATAGATTCCGATGCTTAACTTCAGAATTACTGTATCCCTCTGACCGTCTTATTGACGATGAAACACAGAAAATGCATCGGAATTAAAGAGAAAAGGCGCAATGCCGACTTAAATACTAGAAGACTGACTCTTCTTACTGCCTATGATTTGAACCTTTCCTGTGACACTAGTTATAGATTCCGATGCTTCACTCCAGGTTTACTGTATCCCTTGGGCCTTCTTATTGACGATGAAGCACAGAAATTGCATCGGAATTAAATACAAATGGCACAATGCCGACTTAAGTACAAGAAGACTGACTCTTCCGACAGTCTATGTTTTGAACCATTCCTGTGACACTAGTTATAGATTCCGGTGCTTCACTCCAGGTTTACAGTATCCCTTGGACCTCCTTATTGACGATGAAACACAGAAATTGCATCGGAATTAAATATAAAAGGCACAATGCCGCCTTAAGTTCAAGAAAAATGACTCTTCTTACAGTCTATGATTTGAACCATTCCTGTGACTCTAGTTATAGATTCCGATGCTTCACGTCAGGTATACTGTATCCCTATGACCGTCTTATTGACGATGAAACACAGAAATTGCATCGGAATTAAATACAAAAGGCACAATGCCGACTAATGTACAAGAAGACTGACTCTTCCGACAGTCTATGTTTGAACCGTTCCTGTGACTCTCTTTATAGATTCCGATGCTTCACTTCAGGTTTACTGTATCCCTCTGACCTTCTTATTGATGATGAAACACAGAAATTGCATCGGAATTAAATACAAAAGGCTCAATACCGACTTCAGTACAAGAAGACTGACTCTTCTTACTGTCTAAGTTTTGAACCATTCCTGTGACTCTAGTTATAGATTCCGATGCTTCACTTCAGGTTTACTGTATCATTCTGACTTTCTTGTTGAAGATGAAACACAGAAACGGCATCGGAATTAAATACAAAAGGCACAATACCGACTTAAGTACAAGAAGACTGACTCTTCTTACTGTCTATGTTTTGAACCGTTCCTGTGACACTAGTTATAGATTCCGATGCTTCACATGAGGTTTATGTATCCCTCTTACTGACCTTCTTATTGACGATGAAACACAGAAATTGCATCGGAATTAAATACAAAAAGCACAATGCCGACTTAAGTACATGTAGACTGACTTTCCTACTGTCTATGATTTGAACCATTCCTGTGACACTAGTTATGGATTCCGATAGTTCATTTCAGGTTTACTGTATCCCTTGGACCTTCTTATTGACGATGAAACACAGATATTGCATCGGAATTAAATACAAAAGGCACAATGCCGACTCAAGTACAAGAAAGCTGACTCTTTCTACTGTCTATGTTTTGAACCATTCCTGTGACACTAGTTATAGATTCCGATGCTTCACTCCAGGTTAACTGTATCCTTGGACCTTCGTATTGACGATGAAACACAGAAATTGCATCGGAATTAAATACAAAAGGCACAATGCCGACTAATTTACAAGAAGACTGACTCTTCCGACAGTCTATGCTTTGAACCATTCCCGTGACACTAGTTATAGATTCCGGTGCTTCACTCCAGGTTCACTGTATCCCTTGGACCTTCCTATTGACGATGAAACACAGAAATTGCATCGGAAATAAATACAAAAGGTACAATGCCGACTTATGTACAAGAAGACTGACTCTTCTTGCTGTCTATGTTTTGAACCATTCCTGTGACACTAGTTATACATTCCGATGCTTCACATAAGGTTTATGTATCCCTCTGACCTTCTTATTGACGATGAAACACAGAAATTGCATCGGAATTAAATACAAAAGCACAATGCCGACTTGAGTACATGTAGACTGACATTTCCTTCTGTCTATGATTTAACCATTCCTGTGACACTAGGTATGGATTCCGATCGTTCATTTCAGGTTTACTGTATCCCTTGGACCTTCTTATTGACGATGAAACACAGATATTGCATCGGAATTAAATACAAAAGGCACAATGCCGACTTAAGTACAAGAAGGCTGACTCTTCCAACTGTCTTTGTTTTAAACCATTCCTGTGCCACTAGTTATAGATTCCGATGCTTCACTTCAGGTTTACTGTATCCCTCTGACCGTCTTATTGACGATGAAACACAGAAATTGCATCGGAATTAAATAGAAAAGGCACAATGCCGACTTAAGTACTAGATGACTGACTCTTCCTACTGTCTATGTTTGAACCATTCCTGTGACACTAGTTACAGATTCCGATGCTTCACTCCATGTTTACTGTATCCCTTGGACCTTCTTATTGTCGATGAAACACAGAAATTACATCGGAATAAAATACAAAAGGCACAATGCCGACTAATGTACAAGAAGACTGACTCTTCTTACTGTCTATGTTTTGAACCATTCCTGTGACTGTAGTTATAGATTCCGATGCTTCACTTCAGGTTTACTGTATCCCTCTGACCTTCTTGTTGACGATGAAACACAGAAACGGCGTCGGAATTAAATACAAAAGGCACAATACCGACTTAAGTACAAGAAGACTGACTCATCTTACTGTCTATGTTTTGAACCGTTCCTGTGACACTAGTTATAGATTCCGATGCTTCACATGAGGTTTATGTATCCTTCTGACTGACCTTCTTATTGACGATGAAACACAGAAATTGCATCGGAATTAAATACAAAAAGCACAATGCCGACTTAAGTACATGTAGACTGACTTTCCTACTGTCTATGATTTGAACCATTCCTGTGACACAAGTTATGGATTCCGATAGTTCATTTCAGGTTTACTGTATCCCTCTGACCTTCTTATTGACGATGAAACACAGATATTGCATCGGAATTAAATACAAAAGGCACAATGCCGACTCAAGTACAAGAAAGCTGACTCTTCCTACTGTCTATGTTTTGAACCATTCCTGTGACACTAGTTATAGATTCCGATGCTTCACTCCAGGTTTACTGTATCCCTTGGACCTTCGTATTGACGATGAAACACAGAAATTGCATCGGAATTAAATACAAAAGGCACAATGCCGACTAATGTACAAGAAGACTGACTCTTCCGACAGTCTATGTTTTGAACCATTCCTGTGACTCTAGTTATAGATTCCAATGCTTCACTTCAGGTTTACTGTATCCCTCTGACCTTCCTATTGACGATGAAACACAGAAATTGCATCGGAATTAAATACAAAAAGCACAATATCGACTTAAGTACAAGAAGACTGACTCTTCTTACTGTATATGTTTTGAACCATTCCTGTGACACTAATTATAGATTCCGATGCTTCAATTCAGATCTACTGTATCCCTCTGACCGTCTTATTGACGATGAAAGACAGAAATTGCATCGGAAATAAATACAAAAGGCACAATGCCGACTTAAGTACAAGAAGACTGACTCTTCCTACTGTCTATGTTTTGAACCATTCCTGTGACACTAGTCACAAATTCCGATTCTTCACTCCAGGTATACTGTATCCCTATGACCTTCTTATTGACGATGAAACACAGAAATTGCATCGGAATTAAATACAATGGGCACAATACCGACTTAAGTACAAGAAGACTGACTCTTCCTATTGTCTATGTTTTGAACCATTCCTTTGACACTAGTCATAGATTCCGATGCTTCACTTCAGGTTTACTGTATCCCTTGGACCTTCTTATTGACGATGAAACATAGAAACTGCATCGGAATTAAATACAAATGGCACAATACCGACATAAGTACAAGAGGACTGACTCTTCTTACTGACTATGTTTTGACCCATTCCCATGACACTACTCATAGATTCCGATGCTTCACTTCAGGTTTACTGTATCCCTCTGACCGTCTTATTGACGATGAAACACAGAAATTGCATCGGAATTAAATACAATGGGCACAATGCCGACTACAGTACAAGAAGACTGACTCTTCTGACAGTCTATGTATTAAACCATTCCTGTGACACTAGATATAGATTTCGATGCTTCAATTCAGATCTACTGTATCCCTTGGACCCTCCTAATGACGATGAAACACAGAAATTGCATCGGAATTAAATACAATAGGCACAATGCCGACTTAAATACACGAAGACTGACTCTTCTTACTCACTATGCTTTGAACTATTCCTGTGACACTAGTTATAAATTCCGTTGCTTCAGATCAGATTTACTGTATCCCTCTGACCTTCTTATTGACGATGAAACACAGAAATTACATCATAATTAAATACAAAAGGCACAATGCCGACTTAAGTACATGTAGACTGACTTTTATTACTGTCTATGTTTTGAACCATTCCTGTGACACTAGTTATAGATTCCGATGGTTCATTTCAGGTTTACTGTATCCCTTGGACCTTCTTATTGACAATGAGACACAGAAATTGCATCGAAATTAAATACAAAAGGCACAATGGCGACTTAACTACGAGAAGACTGACTCATCTTACTGTCTATGTTTTGAACCGTTCCTGTGACACTAGTTATAGATTCCGATGCTTCACATGAGGTTTATGTATCCCTCTGACTGACCTTCTTATTGACGATGAAACACAGAAATTGCATCGGAATTAAATACAAAAAGCACAATGCCGACTTAAGTACATGTAAACTGACTTTCCTACTGTCTATGATTTGAACCATTCCTGTGACACAAGTTATGGATTCCGATAGTTCATTTCAGGTTTACTGTATCCCTCTGACCTTCTTATTGACGATGAAACACAGATATTGCATCGGAATTAAATACAAAAGGCACAATGCCGACTCAAGTACAAGAAAGCTGACTCTTCCTACTGTCTATGTTTTGAACCATTCCTGTGACACTAGTTATAAATTCCGATGCTTCAGATCAGATTTACTGTATCCCTCTGACCTTCTTATTGACGATGAAACACAGAAATTACATCATAATTAAATACAAAAGGCACAATGCCGACTTAAGTACATGTAGACTGACTTTTATTACTGTCTATGTTTTGAACCATTCCTGTGACACTAGTTATAGATTCCGATGGTTCATTTCAGGTTTACTGTATCCCTTGGACCTTCTTATTGACAATGAAACACAGAAATTGCATCGAAATTAAATACAAAAGGCACAATGGCGACTTAACTACGAGAAGACTGACTCTTGTTACTGACTATGTTTTGAACCATTCCTGTGATACTAGTTATAGATTCCGATGCTTAACTTCAGGATTACTGTATCCCTTGGACCTTCTTATTGACGATGAAACACAGAAATTGGATCGGAATTAAATACAAAGGCTCAATGAAGAATTAAGTACAAGAAGACTGACTCTTCTTACTGTCTATGTTTTGAACCATTCCTGTGACACTAGTTATAGACTCTGATGCTTCACTCCAGGTTTACTGTATCCCTTGAAACTTCTTATTGACGATGAAACACAGAAATAGCATCGGAATTAAATACAAAAGGCACAATGCCGACTTAAGTAATAGAAGTATGACTCTTCTTACTGTCTGTGTTTTGAACCATTCCTGTGAAACTAGTTATAGATTCCGATGCTTCACTCCAGGTTTACTGTATCCCTTGGACCTTCTTATTGACGACGAAACACAGAAATTGCATCGGAATTAAAAAAAAAATCACAATGCCGACTTAAGTACAAGAAGACTGACTCGTCTTACTGACTATGTTTTGAACCATTCCTGTGACACTAGTCATAGATTCCAATGCTTCACTTCAGGATTACTGTATCCCTTGGACCTTCTTATTGACGATAAAACATAGAAATTGCATCAGAAATAAATAGAAAGGTCACAATGATGACTTAAGTACAAGAAGACTGACTCTTCTTACTGACTATGATTTGAATCATACCTGTAACAGTAGTTATAGATTCCGATCATTCACTTCAGGTTAACTGTATCCCTTGGACCTTCTTATTGACGATGAAACACAGAAATTTCATCGGAATTAAATACAAAAGGCACAATACCGACTTAAGTACAAGAAGACTGACTCTTCTTACTGACTATGTTTTGAACCATTCCTGTGACACTAGTCATAGATTCCAATGCTTCACTTCAGGATTACTGTATCCCTCTGATCTTCTTATTGACGATGAAACACAGAAATTGCATCAGAATTAAATACAAAAGGCACAATGCCGAATTAAGTACAAGAAGACTGACTCTTCTTACTGTCTATGATTTGAACCATTCCTGTGACACTAGTTATAGACTTCGAAGCTTCACTCCAGGTTTACTGTATCCCTTGGACCTTCTTATTGCCGATGAAACACAGAAATTGCATCGGAATTACATACAAAAGGCACAATGCCGACTTAAGTAAAAGATGTCTGACTCTTCTTACTGTCTATGTTTTGAACCATTCCTGTGACACTAGTTATAGATTCCGATGCTTCACTCCAGGTTTACTGTATCCCTTGGACCTTCTTATTGACGATGAAACACAAAAATTGCATCAGAATTAAATACAATAGGCAAACTGCCGACTTAAGTACAAGAAGACTGACTCTTCCTACTGTCTATGTTTTGAACCATTCCTGTGACACTAGTCATAGATTCCGATGCTTCACTTCAGGTTTACTGTATCCCTCCGACCGTCTTATTGACGACGAAACACAGAAATTGCATCGGAATTAAATAGAGAATGCACAATGCCGACTTAAGTACAAGAAGACTGACTCTTCCTACTGTCTATGCTTTGAACCATCCCTCTGACACTAGTTATTTATTCCGATGCTTCACTTCAGGTTTACTGTATCCCATGGCCCTTCTTATTGACGACGAAACACAGAAATTGCATCGGAATTAAATACAAATGCACAATACCGACTTAAGTACAAGAAGACTGACTCTTCCTACTGTCTATGTTTTCAACCATTCCAGTGACACTAGTTTTTTATTCAGTTGCTTCACTTGTTGTTTACTGTATCCCTCGGAGCTTCTTATGGACGATGAAACACAGAAATTGCATCGGAATGATATACAAAAGGCACAATGCCGACTTAAGTACAAGAAGAGTGAATCTTCCAACTCTCTATGTTTTGAACCATTCCTGTGACACTAGTTATAGATTCCGATGCTTCAGTTCAGGTTTACTGTATCCCTCTGACCTTCTTATAGACGATGAAAGTCAGAAATTACATCGGAATTAAATAGAAAAGGCACAATACCGACTTAAGTACAAGAAGACTGACTCTTCTTACTGTCTATGTTTTGAACCATTCCTGTGACACTAGTTATAGATTCCGATTCTTCACATCAGGTTTACTGTATCCCTTGGACCTTCTTATTGACGATGAATCACAGAAATTGCATTGGAATTAAATAGAAAAGGCACAATGCCGACTTAACTACAAGAAGACTGACTCTTCTTACTGACTATGGTTTGAACCATTCCTGTGACACTAGTTATAGATTCCGATGCGTCACTCCAGGTTTAATGTGTCCCTTGGACCTTCTTGTTGACGATGAAACACAGAAATTGCATCGGAAGTAAATACAAAAGGCACAATGCCGACTTAAGTACTCATCTTACTTTCTATGTTTTGAACCGTCCCTGTGACACTAGTTATAGATTCCGATACTTCACTCCAGAATTACTGTATCCCTTGGACCTTCTTATTGACGATGAAACACAGAAATTTCATCGGAATTAAATACAAATGGCACAATGCCGAATTAAGTACAAGAAGACTGACTCTTCTTACTGTCTAGGTGTTGAACCATTCCCGTGACACTAGTTATAGATTCCGATGCTTCACTTCAGGTTTACTGTATCCCTCTGACCTTCTTATAGACGATGAAACACAGAAATTGCATCGGAATTAAATACAAAGGCTCAATGAAGAATTAAGTACAAGAAGACTGACTCTTCTTACTGTCTATGTTTTGAACCATTCCTGTGACACTAGTTATAGACTCTGATGCTTCACTCCAGGTTTACTGTATCCCTTGAAACTTCTTATTGACGATGAAACACAGAAATAGCATCGGAATTAAATACAAAAGGCACAATGCCGACTTAAGTAATAGAAGTATGACTCTTCTTACTGTTTGTGTTTTGAACCATTCCTGTGAAACTAGTTATAGATTCCGATGCTTCACTCCAGGTTTACTGTATCCCTTGGACCTTCTTATTGACGACGAAACACAGAAATTGCATCGGAATTAAAAAAAAAATCACAATGCCGACTTAAGTACAAGAAGACTGACTCGTCTTACTGACTATGTTTTGAACCATTCCTGTGACACTAGTCATAGATTCCAATGCTTCACTTCAGGATTACTGTATCCCTTGGACCTTCTTATTGACGATAAAACATAGAAATTGCATCAGAAATAAATAGAAAGGTCACAATGATGACTTAAGTACAAGAAGACTGACTCTTCTTACTGACTATGATTTGAATCATACCTGTAACAGTAGTTATAGATTCCGATCATTTACTTCAGGTTAACTGTATCCCTTGGACCTTCTTATTGACGATGAAACACAGAAATTTCATCGGAATTAAATACAAAAGGCACAATACCGACTTAAGTACAAGAAGACTGACTCTTCTTACTGACTATGTTTTGAACCATTCCTGTGACACTAGTCATAGATTCCAATGGTTCACTTCAGGATTACTGTATCCCTTGGACCTTCTTATTGATGATGAAACACAGAAATGGCATCGGAATTAAATAGAAAAGGCACAATGCTGACTTAAGTACAAGAAAACTGACTCATCTTACTGTCTATGATTTGAACCGTACCTGTGACATTGGTTATAGATTCCGATGCTTCACTCCAGGTTTATTGTGTCCCTTGGACCTACTTATTGACGATGAAACACAGAAATAGCATCGGAATTAAATACAAAAAGCACAGTGCCGACTTAAGTACAAGAAAACTGACTCTTCTTATTGACTATGCTTTGAACCATTCCTGTGACACTAGTTATAGATTCCGATGCTTCACTTCAGGTTTACTGTATCCCTCTGATCTTCTTATTGACGATGAAACACAGAAATTGCATCAGAATTAAATACAAAAGGCACAATGCCGAATTAAGTACAAGAAGACTGACTCTTCTTACTGTCTATGATTTGAACCATTCCTGTGACACTAGTTATAGACTTCGAAGCTTCACTCCAGGTTTACTGTATCCCTTGGACCTTCTTATTGCCGATGAAACACAGAAATTGCATCGGAATTACATACAAAAGGCACAATGTCGACTTAAGTAAAAGATGTCTGACTCTTCTTACTGTCTATGTTTTGAACCATTCCTGTGACACTAGTTATAGATTCCGATGCTTCACTCCAGGTTTACTGTATCCCTTGGACCTTCTTATTGACGATGAAACACAAAAATTGCATCAGAATTAAATACAATAGGCAAACTGCCGACTTAAGTACAAGAAGAATGACTCTTCCTACTGTCTATGTTTTGAACCATTCCTGTGACACTAGTCATAGATTCCGATGCTTCACTTCAGGTTTACTGTATCCCTCCGACCGTCTCATTGACGACGAAACACAGAAATTGCATCGGAATTAAATAGAGAATGCACAATGCCGACTTAAGTACAAGAAGACTGAAGCTTCCAACTCTCTATGTTTTGAACCATTCCTGTGACACTAGTTATAGATTCCGATGCTTCACTTCAGGTTTACTGCATCCCTCTGACCTTCGTATTGACGATGAAACACAGAAATTGCATCAGAATTAAATTGGAAAGGCACAATACCGACTTAAGTACAAGAAGACTGACTCTTCCTACTGTCTATGCTTTGAACCATCCCTCTGACACTAGTTTTTTATTCCGATGCTTCACTTCAGGTTTACTGTATCCCATGGCCCTTCTTATTGACGACGAAACACAGAAATTGCATCGGAAGTAAATACAAATGCACAATACCGACTTAAGTACAAGAAGACTGACTCTTCCTACTGTCTATGTTTTCAACCATTCCAGTGACACTAGTTTTTTATTCAGATGCTTCACTTGTTGTTTACTGTATCCCTCGGAGCTTCTTATGGACGATGAAACACAGAAATTGCATCGGAATGATATACAAAAGGCACAATGCCGACTTAAGTACAAGAAGAGTGAATCTTCCAACTCACTATGTTTTGAACCATTCCTGTGACACTAGTTATAGATTCCGATGCTTCAGTTCAGGTTTACTGTATCCCTCTGACCTTCTTATAGACGATGAAACTCAGAAATTACATCGGAATTAAATAGAAAAGGCACAATACCGACTTAAGTACAAGAAGACTGACTCTTCTTACTGTCTATGTTTTGAACCATTCCTGTGACACTAGTTATAGATTCCGATGCTTCACATCAGGTTTACTGTATCCCTTGGACCTTCTTATTGACGACGAATCACAGAAATTGCATTGGAATTAAATAGAAAAGGCACAATGCCGACTTAACTACAAGAAGACTGACTCTTCTTACTGACTATGGTTTGAACCATTCCTGTGACACTAGTTATAGATTCCGATGCGTCACTCCAGGTTTAATGTGTCCCTTGGACCTTCTTGTTGACGATGAAACACAGAAATTGCATCGGAAGTAAATACAAAAGGCACAATGCCGACTTAAGTACTCATCTTACTTTCTATGTTTTGAACCGTCCCTGTGACACTAGTTATAGATTCCGATGCGTCACTCCAGGTTTAATGTGTCCCTTGGACCTTCTTGTTGACGATGAAACACAGAAATTTCATCGGAATTAAATACAAATGGCACAATGCCGAATTAAGTACAAGAAGACTGACTCTTCTTACTGTCTGGGTGTTGAACCATTCCCGTGACACTAGTTATAGATTCCGATGCTTCACTTCAGGTTTACTGTATCCCTCTGACCTTCTTATAGACGATGAAACACAGAAATTGCATCGGAATTAAATACAAAAGGCACAATGCCGACATCAGTACAAGAAGGCTGACTCTTCCAACTGTCTATGATTTAAACCATTCCTGTGCCACTAGTTATAGATTCCGATGCTTCACTTCAGGTTTACTGTATACCTTGGACCTTCTTGTTGACGATGAAACACAGAAATTGCATCGGAAGTAAATACAAGAGGCACAATGCCGACTTAAGTACAAGAATACTGACTCATCTTACTTTCGATGTTTTGAACCGTCCCTGTGACACTAGTTATAGATTCCGATGCATCACTCCAGAATTACTGTATCCCTCTGACCTTCTTATTGACGATGAAACACAGAAATTGCATCGGAATGAAATACAAAAGGCACAATGCCGAATTAAGTACAAGAACACTGAATCTTCTTACTGTCTATGTGTTGAACCATTCCTGTGACACTAGTTATAGACTCCGATGCTTCACTCTAGGTTTACTGTATCCCTCTGACCTTCTTATTGACGATGAAACACAGAAATTGCTTCGGAATTAAATACAAAAGGCACAATGCCGACTTAAGTAAAAGAAGATTGACTCTTCCTACGGTCTATGTTATGAACCTTTCCTGTGACACTAGTTATAGATTCCGATGCTTCACTTCAGGTTTACTGTATCCCTGTGATCTTCTTATTGACGATGAAACACAGAAATTGCATCAGAATTAAATACAAAAGGCATAATACCGACTTTAGTACAAGAAGACTGACTCTTATTCCTGACTATATGTTGAACCATTCTTGTGACACTAGTCATAGATTCCGATGCTTAACTTCAGGATTACTGTATCCCTTGGACCTTCTTATTGACGATGAGACACAGAAATTGCGTCGGAATTAAATACAAAAGGCACAATGCCGATATAAGTACAAGAAGACTGACACTTCTTACTGACTAAGTTTTGAACCATTCCTGTGACACTAGTTATAGATTCCAATGCTTAACTTCAGGTTCACTGTATCCCTCTGGCCATCTTATTGACGATGAAACACAGAAATTGCATCGGGATTAAAGACAATAGGAACAATGCCGACTTAAGTACAAGAGGACTGACTGTTCCTACTGTCTATGTTTTGAACCACTCCTGTGACACTAGTCATAGATTCCGATGCTTCACTTCAGGTTTACTGTATCCCTTGGACCTTCGTATAGATGATGAAACACAGAAATTGCATCGGAATTAAATACAAAAGGCACAATACCGACTTAAGTACAAGAAGACTGACTCTTCTTACTATGTTTTGAACCATTCCTGTGACACTAGTCATAGATTCCGATGCTTAACTTCAGAATTACTGTATCCCTCAGACCTTCTTATTGCCGATGAAAGACAGATATTGCATCGGAATTAAATACAAAAGGCACAATGCCGACTAAAGTGCAAGAAGACTGACTCTTCTGACAGTCTATGTTTGAACCATTCCTGTGACACTACTTTTAGCTTCCGATGCTTCACTTTAGCTTTACTGTATCCCTTGCCCTTCTTATTGACGATGAAACACATAAATTGCATCGGAATTATATAGAAAAGGCACAATGCCGACTTAAGTACAGGAATACTGACTCATCTTACTGTCTATGTTTTGATCCGTCTCTGTGACACTAGTTATACATTCCGATGCTTTACTCCAGGTTTGCTGTATCCCTTGGACCTTCTTATTGACGTTGAAACACAGACATTGCATCGGAATTATATACAAAAGGCACAACGCCGACTTAAGTACAAGAAGACTGACTCTTCTTACTGACTATGTTTTGAACCATTTCTGTGACACTAGTTATAGATTCCGATGCTGCACTTCGGGTTTACTGTGTCCCTCTGATCTTCTTATTGACGATGAAACACAGAAATTGCATCGGAATTAAATACAAAAGGCACAATGCCGAATTAAGTACAAGAAGACTCTCCCTTCTTACTCTCTATGTGTTGAACCATTCCTGTGACACTAGTTATAGATTCCGATTCTTCACTTCAGGTTTACTGTATCCCTCTAACCTTCTTATTGACGATGAAACACAGAAATTGCATCGGAATTAAATACAAAAGGCCCAATGCCGACTTAAGGACAAGAAGACTGACTCTTCCGACTGTCTATGTTTTGAACCATTCCTGTGACACTCGATATAGATTCCGATGCTTCACTCCAGGTTTACTGTGTCACTTGGACCTTCTTATTGACGATGAAACACAGAAATAGCATCGGAATTAAATACAATAGTCACAATGCCGACTTAAGTACAAGAAGACTGACTCTTCCCACTGTCTAAGATTTGGACCATTCCAGTGACACTAGTTATAGATTCCGATGCTTCACTTCAGGTTTACTGTATCCCTTGGACCTTCTTATTGACGATGAAACACAGAAATTGTATCGGAATTAAATACAAAAGGCACAATACCGACTTAAGTACAAGAAGACTGACTCTTCTTACTGACTATGTTTTGAACAATACCTGTGGCACTAGTCATAGATTCCGATGCTTAACTTCAGGATTACTGTATCCCTTGGACCTTCTTATTGACGATGAAACACAGAAATTGCATCGGAATTAAATACAAAAGGCACAATGCCGATATAAGTACAAGAAGACTGACACTTCTTCCTGACTAAGTTTTGAACCATTTCTGTGACACAAGTTATAGATTCCAATGCTTCACTTCAGGTTTACTGTATCCCTCTGGCCTTCTTATTGACGATGAAACACAGAATTGCACCGGAATTAAATACAAAAGGCACAATGCCGAATTAAGTACAAGAAGACTGACTCTTCCGACTGTCTATGTTTTGAACCATTCCTGTGACACTCGATATAGACTCCGATGCTTCACTCCAGGTTGACTGTATCCCTTGGACCTTCTTCGTGACGATGAAACACAGGAATTGCATCGCAATTACATACAAAAGGCAAACTGCCGACTTAAGTACAAGAAGACTGACTCTTCCTACTGTCTATGTTTTGGACCATTCCTGTGACACTAGTCATAGATTCCGATGTTTCACTTCAGGTTTACTGTATCAATTGGACTTTCTTATTACGATGAAACACAGAAATTGCATCGGAATTAAATACAAAAGGCGCAATACCGACTTAAGTACAAGATGACTGACTCTTCCTACTGACTATGTTTTGAACCATTCCTGTGACACTAGTCATAGACTCCGATGCTTCACTTCAGGTTTACTGTATCCCTCCGACCGTCTTTTTGACGACGAAACACAGAAATTGCATCGGAATTAAATAGAGAATGCACAATGCCGACTTAAGTACAAGAAGACTGAATCTTCCAAATCTCTATGTTTGGAACCATTCCTGTGACACTAGTCATAGATTCCGATTCTTAACTTCAGAATTACTGTATCCCTCAGACCTTCATATTGCCGATGAAGGACAAATATTGCATCGGAATTAAATACAAAAGGCACAATGCCGACTAAAGTACAAGAAGACTGACTCTTCTGACAGTCTAGGTTTGACCATTCCTGTGACACTACTTTTAGCTTCCGATGCTTCACTTCAGTTTTACTGTATCCCGTGGGCCTTCTTATTGACGATGAAACACATAAATATCATCGGAATTATATAGAAAAGGCACAACGCCGACTTAAGTACAGGAATACTGACTCATCTTACTGTCTATGTTTTGAACCGTCTCTGTGACACTAGTTATACATTCCGATGCTTTACTCCATGTTTGCTGTATCCCTTGGACCTTCTTATTGACGTTGAAACACAGACATTGCATCTAAATTAAATACAAAAGTCACAACGCCGACTTAAGTACAATAAGACTGACTCTTCTTACTGACTATGTTTTGAACACATTCTGTGACACTAGTTATAGATTCCGATGCTGCACCTCAGGTTTACTGTATCCCTTGGACCTTCTTATTGACGATGAAACACAGAAATTGTATCGGAATTAAATACAAAAGGCACAATATCGACTTAAGTACAAGAAGACTGACTCTTCTTACTGACTATGTTTTGAACCATTCCTGTGTCACTAGTTATTGAATCCGATGCTTCATTTCATGTTTACTGTATCCCTCTGACCCTCTTATTGACGATGAAACACAGAAATTGCATCGGAATTAAATACAAAAGTCACAATGCCGAATTAAGTACAAGAAGACTGACTCTTCCTACTGTCTATGTTTGAAGCTTTCCTGTGACACTAGTTATAGACTCCGATGCTTCACTCGAGGTTGACTGTATCCCTTGGACCTTCTTCTTGACGATGAAACACAGAAATTGCATCGCAATTACATACAAAAGGCAAACTGCCGACTTAAGTACAAGGAGACTGACTCTTCCTACTGTCTATGTTTTGAACCATTCCTGTGACACTAGTCATAGATTCCGATGCTTCACTTCAGGTTTACTGTATCAATTGGACCTTCTTATTGACGACGAAACACAGAAATTGCATTGGAATTAAATAGAGAATGCACAATGCCGACTTAAGTACAAGAAGACTGAATCTTCCAAATCTCTATGCTTTGAACCATTCCTGTGACATTAGTTATAGATTCCGATGCTTGACTTCAGGTTTACTGTATCCCTTGGCTCTTCTTAATGACGATGAAACACAGAAATTGCATTGGAATTAAATAGAAAAAGCACAATGCCGAATTAAGTACAAGAAGACTGACTCTTCTTACAGTCTATGTTTTGAACCATTAATGTGACACTAGTTATGGACTCCGATGCTTCACTCCAGGTTTACTGTATCCCTTGGACCTTCTTATTGACGATGAAACACAGAAATAGCATCGGAAATAAATACAAAAGGCACAATGCCCACTTAAGTAAAACAAGTCTGACTCTTCTTACTGTCTGTGGTTTGAACCATTCCTGTGACACTAGTTGTATATTCCGATGCTTAACTCCAGGTTTACTGTATACCTTGGACCTTCTTATTGACGATGAAACACAGAAATTGCATCAGAATTAAATACAAGAAGCACAATGATGACTTAAGTACAAAAATACAGATTCATCTTACTGTCTATGTTTTGAACCGTCCCTGTGACACTAGTTATAGATTCCCATGCTTCACTTGAGGTTAACTGTATCCCTTGGACCTACTTATTGACGATGAAACACAGAAATTGCATCGGAAATAAATACAAAAAGCACAATGCCGACTTAAGTACAAGAAGACTGACTCTTCTTACTGACTATGATTTGAACCATTCCTGTTACACTAGTTATAGATTCCAATGCGTCACTTCAGGTTTACAGTATCCCTCTGACCTTCTTAATGACGATGAAACACAGAAATACAATCAGAATTAAATTCAAAAGGCACAATGCCGAATTTCGTACAAGAAGACTGACTCTCCTTACTGTCTATGTTTTGAACCATTCCTGTGACACGAGATATAGACTCCGATGCTTCACTCCAGTTTTACTGTATCCCTTGGACCTTCGTATTGACGATGAAACACAGATATTGCATCGGAATTAAATGCAAAATGCACAATGCCGATTTAAGTACAAGAAGACTGACTCTTATTACTGTCTATGCTTTGAACCATTCGTGTGACTCTAGTTATAGATTCCGATGCTTCACTTCAGGTTTACTGTATCCCTCTGACTGTCTTTTTGACGATGAAACACAGAAATTGCATCGGAATTAAATACAAAAGGCAGAATGCCGACTTAAGTACAAGAAGACTGACTCTTCTTACTGTCAATGCTTTGAACCATTCCTGTGACACTAAATATAGATTCCGATGCTTCACATCATATTTACTGTATCCCTCTGACCTTCTTATTGACGATGATACACAGAAATTGCATCGGAATTAAATACAAAAGGCACAATGCCGACTTAAGTACATGTAGACTGACTTTTCCTACTGTCTATGTTTTGAACCATTCCTGTGACACTAGTTATTGATTCCGATGGTTCATTTCAGGTTTACTGTATCCCTTGGACCTTCTTATTGACGATGAAACACAGAAATTGCATCGAAATTAGATACAAAAGGCACAATGCCTACTTAACTACAAGAAGACTGACTCTTCTTACTGACTATGCTTTGAACCATTCCTGTGACACTAGTTATAGATTCTGATGCTTAACTTCAGGTTTACTGTATCCCTTGGACCTTCTTATTGTCGATGAAACACAGAAATTGCATCGGAATTAAATACAAAGGCTCAATGACGAATTAAGTAAAAGAAGTCTGACTCTTCTTACTGTCTGTGCTTTTAAGCATTCCTGTGACACTATTTATAGATTCCGATGGTTCACTCCAGGTTTACTGTATCCCTTGGACCTTCTTATTGACGATGAAACACAGAAATTCCATCAGAATTAAATAGAAAATTCACAATGATGACTTAAGTAAATGAAGACTGACTCTTCTTTCTGACAATGTTTTGAACCATTCCTGTGACACTGGTTATAGATAACGATGCATCATTTCAGGTTTATTGTATCCCTTGGACCTTCGTATTGACGATGAAACACAGAAATGCATCGGAATTATATAGAAAAGGCACAATACCGACTTAAGTACTAGAAGACTGACTCCTCTTACTGACTATGTTTTGAACCATTCCTGTGATACTAGTTATAGAGTCCGATGCTTCACTCCAGGTTTACTGTATTCCTTGGACCTTCTTATTGACGATGAAACACAGAAATTGCATCGGAATTAAATACAAAAGGCACAATGCCGACCAATGTACAAGATGACTGACTCTTCTTACTGTCTATAATTTGAATCATTCCTGTGACACTAGATATAGATTGCGATGCTTCAATTCAGATCTACTGTATCCCTTGGACCCTCCTAATGACGATGAAACACAGAAATTACATCATAATTAAATACAAAAGGCACAATGCCGACTTAAGTACATGTAGACTGACTTTTATTACCGTCTATGTTTTGAACCATTCCTGTGACACTAGTTATAGATTCCGATGGTTCATTTCAGGTTTACTGTATCCCTGGACCTTCTTGCTGACAATGAAACACAGAAATTGCATCGAAATTAAATACAAAAGGCACAATGCCGACTTAACTACGAGAAGACTGACTCTTCTTACTGACTATGTTTTGAACCATTCCTGTGATACTAGTTATAGATTCCGATGCTTAACTTCAGGATTACTGTATCCCTTGGACCTTCTTATTGACGATGAAACACAGAAATTGCATCGGAATTAAATACAAAGGCTCAATGCCGAATTAAGTACAAGAAGACTGACTCTTCTTACTGTCTATGTTTTGAACCCTTCCTGTGACACTAGTTATAGACCCTGATGCTTCACTCCAGGTTTACTGTATCCCATGAAACTTCTTATTGACGATGAAACACAGAAATAGCATCGGAATTAAATACAAAAGGCACAATGCCGACTTAAGTAATAGAAGTATGACTCTTCTTACTGTCTGTGTTTTGAACCATTCCTGTGACACTAGTTATAGTTTCCGATGCTTCTCTCCAGGTTTACTGTATCCCTTGGACCTTCGTATTGACGATGTAACACAGAAATTGCATCGGAATTAAATACGAAAAGCACAATGCCGACTTAAGTACTAGAAGACTGACTCGTCTTACTGACTATGTTTTAACCATTCCTGTGACACTAGTCATAGATTCCAATGCTTCACATCAGGATTACTGTATCCCTTGGACCTTCTTATTGACGATAAAACATAGAAATTGCATCAGAAATAAATAGAAAGGTCACAATGATGACTTAAATACAAGAAGACTGACTCTTCTTACTGACTATGATTTGAATCATACCTGTAACACTAGTTATAGATTCCGATCATTCACTTCAGGTTAACTGTATCCCTTGGACCTTCTTATTGACGATGAAACACAGAAATTTCATCGGAATTAAATACAAAAGGCACAATACCGACTTAAGTACAAGAAGACTGACTCTTCTTACTGACTATGTTTTGAACCATTCCTGTGACACTAGTCATAGATTCCAATGCTTCACTTCAGGATTACTGTATCCCTTGGACCTTCTTATTGATGATGAAACACAGAAATGGCATCGGAATTAAATAGAAAAGGCACAATGCTGACTTAAGTACAAGAAAACTGACTCATCTTACTGTCTATGATTTGAACCGTACCTGTGACACTAGTTATAGATTCCGATGCTTCACATCAGGTTTACTGTATCCCTCTGACCTTCTTATTGACGATGAAACACAGAAATTGCATCAGAATTAAATACAAAAGGCACAATGCCGAATTAAGTACAAGAAGACTGACTCTTCTTACTGTCTATGATTTGAACCATTCCTGTGACACTAGTTATAGACTTCGAAGCTTCACTCCAGGTTTACTGTATCCCTTGGACCTTCTTATTGCCGATGAAACACAGAAATTGCATCGGAATTACATACAAAAGGCACAATGCCGACTTAAGTAAAAGATGTCTGACTCTTCTTACTGTCTATGTTTTGAACCATTCCTGTGACACTAGTTATAGATTCCGATGCTTCACTCCAGGTTGACTGTATCCCTTGGACCTTCTTATTGACGATGAAACACAAAAATTGCATCAGAATTAAATACAATAGGCAAACTGCCGACTTAAGTGCAAGAAGACTGACTCTTCCTACTGTCTATGTTTTGAACCATTCCTGTGACACTAGTCATAGATTCCGATGCTTCACTTCAGGTTTACTGTATCCCTCCGACCGTCTTATTGACGACGAAACACAGAAATTGCATCGGAATTAAATAGAGAATGCACAATGCCGACTTAAGTACAAGAAGACTGAAGCTTCCAACTCTCTATGTTTTGAACCATTCCTGTGACACTAGTTATAGATTCCGATGCTTCAGTTCAGGTTTACTGTATCCCTCTGACCTTCTCAGTGACGATGAAACACAGAAATTGCATCGGAAGTAAATACAAAAGGCACAATGCCGACTTAAGTAAAAGAAGATTGACTCTTCCTACGGTCTATGTTTTGAACCTTTCCTGTGACACTAGTTATAGATTCCGATGCTTCATTTCAGGTTTACTGTATCCCTCTGACCTTCTTATTGACGCTGAAACACAGAAATTGCATCGGAATTAAATACAAAAGGCACAATGCCGAATTAAGTTCAAGAACACTGACTCTTCTTACTGTCTATGTGTTGAACCATTCCTGTGACACTAGTTATAGACTCCGATGCTTCACTCCAGGTTTACTGTATCCCTGTGACCTTCTTATTGACGATGAAACACAGAAATTGCTTCGGAATTAAATACAAAAGGCACAATGCCGACTTAAGTAAAAGAAGATTGACTCTTCCTACGGTCTATGTTTTGAACCTTTCCTGTGACACTAGTTATAGATTCCGATGCTTCACTTCAGGTTTACTGTATCCCTGTGATCTTCTTATTGACGATGAAACACAGAAATTGCACCAGAATTAAATACATAACGCATAATACCGACTTAAGTACAAGAAGACTGACTCTTATTCCTGATTATACGTTGAACCATTCTTGTGACACTAGTCATAGATTCCGATGCTTAACTACAGGATTACTGTATCCCTTGGACCTTCTTATTGACGATGAGACACAGAAATTGCGTCGGAATTAAATACAAAAGGCACAATGCCGATATAAGTACAAGAAGACTGACACTTCTTACTGACTAAGTTTTGAACCATTCCTGTGACACTAGTTATAGATTCCAATGCTTCACTTCAGGTTTACTGTATCCCTCTGGCCTTCTTATTGACGATGAAACACAGAAATTGCATCGGGATTAAAGACAATAGGCACAATGCCGACTTAAGTACAAGAAGACTGACTGTTCCTACTGTCTATGTTTTGAACCACTCCTGTGACACTAGTCATAGATTCCGATGCTTCACTTCAGGTTTACTGTATCCCTTGGACCTTCTTATAGATGATGAAACACAGAAATTGCATCGGAATTAAATACAAAAGGCACAATACCGACTTAAGTACAAGAAGACTGACTCTTCTTACTATGTTTTGAACCATTCCTGTGACACTAGTCATAGATTCCGATGCTTAACTTCAGAATTACTGTATCCCTCAGGCCTTCTGTTTGCCGATGAAAGACAGATATTGCATCGGAATTAAATTCAAAAGGCTCAATGCCGACTAAAGTACAAGAAGACTGACTCTTCTGACAGTCTATGTTTGAACCATTCCTGTGACACTACTTTTAGCTTCCGATGCTTCACTTTAGCTTTACTGTATCCCTTGCCCTTCTTATTGACGATGAAACACATAAATTGCATCGGAATTATATAGAAAAGGCACAATGCCGACTTAAGTACAGGAATACTGACTCATCTTACTGTCTATGTTTTGAACCGTCTCTGTCACACTAGTTATACATTCCGATGCTTTACTCCAGGTTTGCTGTATCCCTTGGACCTTCTTATTGACGTTGAAACACAGACATGGCATCGGAATTAAATACAAAAGGCACAACGCCGACTTAAGTACAAGAAGACTGACTCTTCTTACTGACTATGTTTTGAACCATTTCTGTGACACTAGTTATAGATTGCGATGCTGCACTTCGGGTTTACTGTGTCCCTCTGACCTTCTTATTGACGATGAAACACAGAAATTGCATCGGAATTAAATACAAAAGGCACAATGCCCAATTAAGTACAAGAAGACTGACTCTTCTTACTCTCTATGTGTTGAACCATTCCTGTGACACTAGTTATAGCTTCCGATTCTTCACTTCAGGTTTACTGTATCCCTCTGACCTTCTTATTGACGATGAAACACAGAAATTGCATCGGAATTAAATACAAAAGGCACAATGCCGACTTAAGGACAAGAAGACTGACTCTTCCGACTGTCTATGTTTTGAACCATTACTGTGACACTCGATATAGATTCCGATGCTTCACTCCAGGTTTACTGTGTCCCTTGGACCTTCTTATTGACGATGAAACACAGAAATAGCATCGGAATTAAATACAATAGTCACAATGCCGACTTAAGTACAAGAAGACTGACTCTTCCCACTGTCTAAGATTTGGACCATTCCAGTGACAGTAGTTATAGATTCCGATGCTTCACTTCAGGTCTACTGTATCCCTTGGACCTTCTTATTGACGATGAAACACAGAAATTGTATCGGAATTAAATACAAAAGGCACAATACCAACGTAAGTACAAGAAGACTGACTCTTCTTACTGACTATGTTTTGAACCATTCCTGTGACACTAGTCATAGATTCCAATGCTTCACTTCAGGATTACTGTATCCCTTGGACCTTCTTATTGATGATGAAACACAGAAATGGCCTCGGAATTAAATAGAAAAGGCACAATGCTGACTTAAGTACAAGAAAACTGACTCATCTTACTGTCTATGATTTGAACCGTACCTGTGACACTAGTTATAGATTCCGATGCTTCACTTCAGGTTTACTGTATCCCTCCGACCTTCTTATTGACGATGAAACACAGAAATTGCATCAGAATTAAATACAAAAGGCACAATGCCGAATTAAGTACAAGAAGACTGACTCTTCTTACTGTCTATGATTTGAACCATTCCTGTGACACTAGTTATAGACTTCGAAGCTTCACTCCAGGTTTACTGTATCCCTTGGACCTTCTTATTGCCGATGAAACACAGAAATTGCATCGGAATTACATACAAAAGGCACAATGCCGACTTAAGTAAAAGATGTCTGACTCTTCTTACTGTCTATGCTTTGAACCATTCCTGTGACACTAGTTATAGATTCCGATGCTTCACTCCAGGTTGACTGTATCCCTTGGACCTTATTGACGATGAAACACAAAAATTGCATCAGAATTAAATACAATAGGCAAACTGCCGACTTAAGTACAAGAAGACTGACTCTTCCTACTGTCTATGTTTTGAACCATTCCTGTGACACTAGTCATAGATTCCGATGCTTCACTTCAGGTTTACTGTATCCCTCCGACCGTCTTATTGACGACGAAACACAGAAATTGCATCGGAATTAAATAGAGAATGCACAATGCCGACTTAAGTACAAGAAGACTGAAGCTTCCAACTCTCTATGTTTTGAACCATTCCTGTGACACTAGTTATAGATTCCGATGCTTCAGTTCAGGTTTACTGTATCCCTCTGACCTTCTTATTGACGATGAAACACAGAAATTGCATCGGAAGTAAATACAAAAGGCACAATGCCGACTTAAGTAAAAGAAGATTGACTCTTCCTACGGTCTATGTTTTGAACCTTTCCTGTGACACTAGTTATAGATTCCGATGCTTCATTTCAGGTTTACTGTATCCCTCTGACCTTCTTATTGACGCTGAAACACAGAAATTGCATCGGAATTAAATACAAAAGGCACAATGCCGAATTAAGTTCAAGAACACTGACTCTTCTTACTGTCTATGTGTTGAACCATTCCTGTGACACTAGTTATAGACTCCGATGCTTCACTCCAGGTTTACTGTATCCCTGTGACCTTCTTATTGACGATGAAACACAGAAATTGCTTCGGAATTAAATACAAAAGGCACAATGCCGACTTAAGTAAAAGAAGATTGACTCTTCCTACGGTCTATGTTTTGAACCTTTCCTGTGACACTAGTTATAGATTCCGATGCTTCACTTCAGGTTTACTGTATCTCTGTGATCTTCTTATTGACGATGAAACACAGAAATTGAACCAGAATTAAATACATAACGCATAATACCGACTTAAGTACAAGAAGACTGACTCTTATTCCTGACTATATGTTGAACCATTCTTGTGACACTAGTCATAGATTCCGATGCTTAACTTCAGGATTACTGTATCCCTTGGACCTTCTTATTGACGATGAGACACAGAAATTGCGTCGGAATTAAATACAAAAGGCACAATGCCGATATAAGTACAAGAAGACTGACACTTCTTACTGACTAAGTTTTGAACCATTCCTGTGACACTAGTTATAGATTCCAATGCTTCACTTCAGGTTTACTGTATCCCTCTGGCCTTCTTATTGACGATGAAACACAGAAATTGCATCGGGATTAAAGACAATAGGCACAATGCCGACTTAAGTACAAGAATACTGACTGTTCCTACTGTCTATGTTTTGAACCACTCCTGTGACACTAGTCATAGATTCCGATGCTTCACTTCAGGTTTACTGTATCCCTTGGACCTTCTTATAGATGATGAAACACAGAAATTGCATCGGAATTAAATACAAAAGGCACAATACCGACTTAAGTACAAGAAGACTGACTCTTCCTACGATGTTTTGAACCATTCCTGTGACACTAGTCATAGATTCCGATGCTTAACTTCAGAATTACTGTATCCCTCAGGCCTTCTTATTGCCGATGAAAGACAGATATTGCATCGGAATTAAATTCAAAAGGCTCAATGCCGACTAAAGTACAAGAAGACTGACTCTTCTGACAGTCTATGTTTGAACCATTCCTGTGACACTACTTTTAGCTTCCGATGCTTCACTTTAGCTTTACTGTATCCCTTGCCCTTCTTATTGACGATGAAACACATAAATTGCATCGGAATTATATAGAAAAGGCACAATGCCGACTTAAGTACAGAAATACTGACTCATCTTACTGTCTATGTTTTGAACCGTCTCTGTCACACTAGTTATACATTCCGATGCTTTACTCCAGGTTTGCTGTATCCCTTGGACCTTCTTATTGACGTTGAAACACAGACATTGCATCGGAATTAAATACAAAAGGCACAACGCCGACTTAAGTACAAGAAGACTGACTCTTCTTACTGACTATGTTTTGAACCATTTCTGTGACACTAGTTATAGATTCCGATGCTGCACTTCGGGTTTACTGTGTCCCTCTGACCTTCTTATTGACGATGAAACACAGAAATTGCATCGGAATTAAATACAAAAGGCACAATGCCGAATTAAGTACAAGAAGACTGACTCTTCTTACTCTCTATGTGTTGAACCATTCCTGTGACACTAGTTATAGCTTCCGATTCTTCACTTCAGGTTTACTGTATCCCTCTGACCTTCTTATTGACGATGAAACACAGAAATTGCATCGGAATTAAATACAAAAGGCACAATGCCGACTTAAGGAAAAGAAGACTGACTCTTCCGACTGTCTATGTTTTGAACCATTCCTGTGACACTCGATATAGATTCCGATGCTTCACTCCAGGTTTACTGTGTCCCTTGGACCTTCTTATTGACGATGAAACACAGAAATAGCATCGGAATTAAATACAATAGTCACAATGCCGACTTAAGTACAAGAAGACTGACTCTTCCCACTGTCTAAGATTTGGACCATTCCAGTGACACTAGTTATAGATTCCGATGCTTCACTTCAGGTCTACTGTATCCCTTGGACCTTCTTATTGACGATGAAACACAGAAATCGTATCGGAATTAAATACAAAAGGCACAATACCGACTTAAGTACAAGAAGACTGACTCTTCTTACTGACTATGTTTTGAACAATACCTGTGGCACTAGTCATAGATTCCGATGCTTAACTTCAGGATTACTGTATCCCTTGGACCTTCTTATTGACGATGAAACACAGAAATTGCATCGGAATTAAATACAAGAGGCAGAATGCCGATATAAGTACAAGAAGACTGACACTTCTACCTGACTAAGTTTTGAACCATTGCTGTGACACAAGTTATAGATTCCAATGCTTCACTTCAGGTTTACTGTATCCCTCTGGCCTTCTTATTGACGATGAAACACAGAATTGCACCGGAATTAAATACAAGAGGCACAATGCCGAATTAAGTACAAGAAGACTGACTCTTCTTACTGTCTATGTTTTGAACCAACCCTGTGACACTAGTTATAGATTCTGATGCATCACTCCAGGTTTACTGTATCCCTATGACCTTCTTATTGACGATGAAACACAGAAATTGCATCGGAATTAAATACAATAGGCACAATGCCGACTTAAGTACAAGGAGACTGACTGTTCCTACGGTCTATGTTTTGAACCACTCCTGTGACACTAGTCATAGATTCCGATGCTTCACTTCAGGTTTACTGTATCCCTTGGACCTTCTTATAGATGATGAAACACAGAAATTGCATCGGAATTAAATACAAAAGGCACAATACCGACTTAAGTACAAGAAGACTGACTCTTCTTACTATGTTTTGAACCATTCCTGTGACACTAGTCATAGATTCCGATGCTTAACTTCAGAATTACTGTATCCCTCAGACCTTCTTATTGCCGATGAAAGACAAATATTGCATCGGAATTAAATACAAAAGGCACAATGCCGACTAAAGTACAAGAAGACTGACTCTTCTGACAGTCTATGTTTGAACCATTCCTGTGACACTACTTTTAGCTTCCGATGCTTCACTTCAGCTATACTGTATCCCTTGGACCTTCTTATTGACGATGAAACACATAAATTGCATCGGAATTATATAGAAAAGGCACAATGCCGACTGAAGTACAGGAATACTGACTCATCTTACTGTCTATGTTTTGAACCGTCTCTGTGACACTAGTTATACATTCCGATGCTTTACTCCATGTTTGCTGTATCCCTTGGACCTTCTTATTGACGTTGAAAGACAGACATTGCATCGGAATTAAATACAGAAGTCACACCGCCGACTTAAGTACAAGAAGACTGACTCTTCTTACTGACTATGTTTTGAACCATTTCTGTGACACTAGTTATAGATTCCGATGCTGCACTTTAGGTTTACTGTGTCCCTCTGACCTTCTTATTGGCGATGAAACACAGAAATTGCATCGGAATTAAATAGAGAATGCACAATGCCGACTTAAGTACAAGAAGACTGACTCTTCTTACTGACTATGTTTGAACCATTCCTGTGACACTAGGCATAGATTCCGATGCTTCACACCAGGTTTTCTGTATCCCTCTGACCGTCTTATTGACGATGAAACAGAGAAAATGCATCGGAATTAAATAGAAAACGCACAATGCCGACATAAGTACAAGAAGACTGAATCTTCCAACTCTCTATGTTTTGAACCACTCTTGTGACACTAGTTATAGATTCCGATGCTTCACTTCAGGTTTTCCGTATCCCTCTGACCTTCTTATTGACGATGAAACACAGAAACTGCATCGGCATTAAATAGAAAAGGCACAATACCGACTTAAGTACAAGAAGACAGACTCTTCCTTCTGTCTATGTTCTCATCCATTCCTGTGACACTTGTATTTTATTCAGATGCTTCACTTGAGGTTTACTGTTACCCTCGGACCTTCTTATGGACGATGAAACACAGATATTGCATCGGAAGAAAATACAAAAGGCACAATACCGACTTAAGGGCAAGAAAACTGAATCTTCCAACTCTCTATGTTTTGAACAATTCCTGTGACACTAGTTATAGATTCCGAAGCTTGACATCAGGTTTACAGTATCCCTCGGACCTTCTTATTGACGATGTAACACACAAATTGCATCGGAATTATATACAAAAGCCACAATGCCGACTTAAGTACAAGAAGACTGACTCTTCTTACTGACTATGTTTTGAACCATTCCTGTGACACTAGTTATAGATTCTGATGGTTCATTTCAGGTTTACTGTATCCCTTGGACCTTCTTATTGACGATGAAACACAGAAATTTCATCGGAATTAAATACAAAAGGCACACGGCCGACTTAAGTACAAGAAAACTGACTCTTCCAACTGTCTATGTTTTGAACCATTCGTGAAACACTAGTTATGGATTCCGATGCTTCACTTAAGGTTTACTGTATCCCTCTGACCTTCGTATTGACGATGAATCACAGAAATTGCATTGGAATTGAATAGAAAAAGCATAATGCCGACTTAACTACAAGAAGACTGACTCTTCTTACTGACTATGTTTTGAACCTTTCCTGTGACACTAGTTATAGATTCCGATGCTTAACTTCAGGATTACTGTATCCCACTGACCTTCTTACTGACGATGAAACACAGAAATTGAATCGGAAATAAATACAAAAAGCAGAATGCCGACTAAAGTACAAGAATACTGACTCATCTTACTGTCTATGTTTTGAACCGTCCCTGTGACACTAGTTATAGATTCCGATGCTTCACTCCAGGTTACTGGATCCCTTGGACCTTCGTGTTGACGATGAAACACAGGAATTGCATCGGAATTAAATACAAAAGGCACAATTCCGACATAAGTACAAGAAGACTGACTCTTCTTACTGACTATGTTTTAAACCATTCCAGTGACACTAATTATAGATTCCGATGCTTCACATCAATTTTACTGTATCCCTCTGACCTTCTTATGGACGATGAGACACAGAAATTGCATCGGAGTTAAATACAATAGGCACAATGCCGACTTAACTACAAAAAGACTGACTGTTCCTACTGTCTATGTTTTGAACCACTCCTGTGACACTAGTCATAGATTCCGATGCTTCACTTCAGGTTTACTGTATCCCTTGGACCTTCTTATAGACGATGAAACACAGAAATTGCATCGGAATTATATACAAAAGGCACAATACCGACTTAAGTACAAGAAGACTGACTCTTCTTACTGACTATGTTTTGAACCATTCCTGTGACACAAGTCACAGATCCCGATGCTTAACTTCAGAATTACTGTATTCCTCAGACCTTCCTATTGCCGATGAAACACAGATATTGCATCGGAATTAAATGCAAAAGGCACAAGCCGACTAAAGTACATGAAGACTGACTCTTCTGACAGTCTATGTTTTGAACCATTCCTGTGACACTAGTTTTAGCTTCCGATGCTTCACTTCAGGTTTACTGTATCCCTCGGACCCTCTTATTGACGATAAAACAAATAAATTGCATCGGAATTAAATAGAAAAGCCACAATGCCGACTTAAGTACAGGAATACTGACTCATCTTACTGTCTATGTTTTCAACCGTCAATGTGACACTAGTTATACATTCCGATGCTTCACTCCAGGTTTGCTGTATCCCTTGGACCCTCTTATTGACGTTGAAACACAGACATTGCATCCGAATTAAATACAAAAGGCACAACGCCGACTTAAGTACAAGAAGACTGACTCTTCCTGCTGACTATGTTTTGAACCATTTCTGTGACACTAGTTATAGATTCCGATGCTGCACTTCAGGTTTACTGTATCCCTCTGACCTTCTTATTGACGATGAAACACAGAAATTTCATCGGAATTAAATACAAAAGGCACAATGCCGAATTAAGTACAAGAAGACTGACACTTCTTACTGTCTATGCTTTAAACCATTCCCGTGACACTAGTTATAGATTCCGATGCTTAACTTCAGGTTTACTGTATCCCTCCGACCTTCTTATTGACGATGAAACACAGACATTGCATCGGAACTAAATACAAAAGGCACAATGCCGACTTAAGAACAAGAAGACTGACTCTTCCGACTGTTTATGTTTTGAACCATTCCTCTGACACTCGATATAGATTCCGATGCTTCACTCCAGGTTTACTGTGTCCCTTGGACCTTCTTATTGACGATGAAAGACAGAAATTGTATCGGAATTAAATACAAAAGGCAAAATATCGACTTAAGTACAAGAAGACTGACTTTTCTTACTGACTATGTTTGAACCATTCCTGTGACACTAGGCATAGATTCCGATGCTTCACACCAGGTTTTCTGTATCCCTCTGACCGTCTTATTGACGATGAAACAGAGAAAATGCATCGGAATTAAATAGAAAATGCACAATACCGACTTAAGTACAAGAAGACTGACTCTTCCTTCTGTCTATGTTCTCAACCATTCCTGTGACACTAGTTTTTTATTCAGATGCTTCACTTGAGCTTTACTGTATCCCTCGGACCTTCTTATGGACGATGAAACACAGATATTGCATCGGAATGAAATACAAAAGGCACAATGCCGACTTAAGTGCAAGAAAACTGAATCTTCCAACTCTCTATGTTTTGAACCATTCGTGAAACACTAGTTATGGATTCCGATGCTTCACTTAAGGTTTACTGTATCCCTCTGACCTTCGTATTGACGATGAATCACAGAAATTGCATTGGAATTGAATAGAAAAGGCACAATGCTGACTTAACTACAAGAAGACTGACTCTTCTTACTGACTATGTTTTGAACCTTTCCTGTGACGCTAGTTATAGATTCCGAAGCTTAACTTCAGGATTACTGTATCCCACTGACCTTCTTACTGACGATGAAACACAGAAATTGAATCGGAAATAAATACAAAAAGCAGAATGCCGACTAAAGTACAAGAATACTGACTCATCTTACTGTCTATGTTTTGAACCGTCCCTGTGACACTAGTTATAGATTCCGATGCTTCACTCCAGGTTACTGTATCCCTTGGACCTTCGTGTTGACGATGAAACACAGGAATTGCATCGGAATTAAATACAAAAGGCACAATTCCGACATAAGTACAAGAAGACTGACTCTTCTTACTGACTATGTTTTGAACCATTCCAGTGACACTAGTTATAGATTCCGATGCTTCACATCAATTTTACTGTATCCCTCTGACCTTCTTATGGACGATGAGACACAGAAATTGCATCGGAGTTAAATGCAATAGGCACAATGCCGACTTAACTACAAGAAGACTGACTGTTCCTACTGTCTATGTTTTGAATCACTCCTGTGACACTAGTCATAGATTCCGATGCTTCACTTCAGGTTTACTGTATCCCTTGGACCTTCTTATAGACGATGAAACACAGAAATTGCATCGGAATTAAATACAAAAGGCACAGTACCGACTTAAGTACAAGAAGACTGACTCTTCTGACAGTCTATGTTTTGAACCATTCCTGTGACACTAGTTTTAGCTTCCGATGCTTCACTTCAGGTTTACTGTATCCCTCGGACCCTCTTATTGACGATGAAACACATAAATTGCATCGGAATTAAATAGAAAACACAATGCCGACTTAAGTACAGGAATACTGACTCATCTTACTGTCTATGTTTTCAACCGTCTCTGTGACACTAGTTATACATTCCGATGCTTCACTCCAGGTTTGCTGTATCCCTTGGACCCTCTTATTGACGTTGCAACACAGACATTGCATCGGAATTAAATACAAAAGGCACAACGCCCACTTAAGTACAAGAAGACTGACTCTTCCTGCTGACTATGTTTTGAACCATTTCTGTGACACTAGTTATAGATTCCGATGCTTAACTTCAGGTTTACTGTATCCCTCCGACCTTCTTATTGACGATGAAACACAGACATTGCATCGGAACTAAATACAAAACGCACAATGCAGACATAAGTACAAGAAGACTGACTTTTCCGACTGTCAATGTTTTGAACCAATCCTGTGACACTAGTTATAGATTCCGATGCTTCACTCCAGGTTTACAGTGTCCCTTGGACCTTCTTATTGACGATGAAACACAGAAATTGAATCGGAATTAAATACAATAGGCTAATGCCGACTTAAGTACAAGAAGACTGACACTTCCCACTGTCTAGGTTTTGAACCATTCCTGTGACACTAGTTATAGATTCCGATGCATCACTTCAGGTTTACTGTATGCCTTGGACCTTCGTATTGACGATGAAACACAGCAATTGCATCGGAATTAAATACAAAAGGCACAATGCCAACTTAAGTACAAAAAGACTGACTCTTCTCAATGTCTATGTTTTGAACCATTCCTGTGACTCTAGTTATAGATTCCGATGCTTCACTTCAGGTTTACTGTATCCCTCTGATTTTCTTATTGACGATGAAACACAGAAATTGCTTCGGAATTAAATACAAAGGGCACAATGCCGACTTAAGTAAAAGAAGACTGACTCTTCCTACGGTCTATGTTTTGAACCATTTCTGTGACACTAGTTATAGATTCCGATGCTTCACTTCAGGTTTACTGTATCCCTGTGACCTTTTTATTGACGATGAAACACAGAAATTGCATCAGAATTAAATACAAAAGGCATATACCGACTTAAGTACAAGAAGACTGACTCTTATTCCTGACTATATTTTGAACCATTCCTGTGACACTAGTCATAGATTCCGATGCTTAACTTCTGGATTACTGTATCCCTTGGACCTTCTTTTTGACGATGAAACACAGATATTGCATCGGAATTAAAAACAATAGGCACAATGCCGACGTAAGTACAAGAAGACTGACTGTTCCTACCGTATATGTTTTGAACCACACCTGTGACACTAGTCATAGATTCCGATGCATCACTTCAGGTTCACTGTATCCCTTGGACCTTCTTATAGACGATGAAACACAGAAATTGCATCGGAGTTAAATACAAAAGGCACAATACCGACTAAAGTACAAGAAGACTGACTCTTCTGACAGTCTAAGTTTTGAACCATTCCTGTGACACTAGTTTTAGCTTCCGATGCTTCACTTCAGGTTTACTGTATCCCTTGGACCTTCTTATTGACGATGAAACACATAAATTGCATCGGAATTTTATAGAAAACGCACAATCCCGACTTAAGTACAGGAATACTGACTCATCTTACTGTCTATGTTTTGAACCGTCTCTGTGACACTAGTTATACATTCCGATGCTTCACTCCAGGTTTGCTGTATCCCTTGGACCTTCTTATTGACGGTGAAACACAGACATAGCATCGGAATTAAATACAAAAGGCACAACGCCGACTTAAGTACAAGAAGACTGACTCCTCTTACTGACTATGTTTTGAACCATTCCTGTGACACTAGTTATAGATTCCGATGCTGCACTTCAGGTTTACTGTATCCTTCTGTCCTTCTTATTGACGATGAAACACAGAAATTGCATCGGAATTAAATACAAAAGGCACAATGCCGAATTAAGTACAAGGAGACTGGCTCTTCTTACTGTCTATGTGTTGAACCATTCCTGTGACACTAGTTTTTTTATTCAGATGCTGCACTTGAGGTTTACTGTATCCCTCGGACCTTTTTATGGACGATGAAACACAGATATTGCATCGGAATGAAATACAAAAGGCACAATGCCGACTTAAGTGCAAGAAAACTGAATCTTCCAACTCTCTATGTTTTGAACCATTCCTGTGCACTAGTTATAGATTCCGATGCTTCAGTTCAGGTTTACTGTATCCCTCTGAACTTCTTATAGACGATGAAACACAGAAATTGCATCGGAATTAAATAGAAAAGGCACAATACCGACTTAAGTACAAGAAAGCTGACTCTTCCTACTGTCTATGTTTTGAACCATTCCTGTGACACTAGTTATAGATTCCGATGCTTGACATCAGGTTTACTGTATCCCTTGGACCTTCTTATCGACGATGTAACACACAAATTGCATCGGAATTATATACAAAAGCCACAATGCCGACTTAAGTACAAGAAGACTGACTCTTCTTACTGACTATGTTTTGAACCATTCCTGTGACACTAGTTATAGATTCCGATGGTTCATTTCAGGTTTACTGTATCCCTTGGACCTTCTTATTGACGATGAAACACAGAAATAGCATCGGAATTAAATACAAAAGGCACACGGCCGACTTAAGTACAAGAAAACTGACTCTTCCAACTGTCTATGTTTTGAACCATTTGTGAAACACTAGTTATGGATTCCGAAGCTTCACTTAAGGTTTACTGTATCCCTCTGACCTTCGTATTGACGATGAATCACAGAAATTGCATTGGAATTGAATAGAAAAGGCACAATGCCGACTTAACTACAAGAAGACTGACTCTTCTTACTGTCTATGTTTTGAACCATCCCTGTGACACTAGTTATAGATTCCGAAGCTTCACTCCAGGTTTTACTGTATCCCTATGACCTTCTTATGGACGATGAGACACAGAAATTGCATCGGAATTAAATACAAAAGGCACAATGCCGAATTAAGTACAAGAAGACTGACTCTTCTTACAGTCTATGTGTTGAACCATTCCCGTGACACTAGTTATAGATTCCGATGCTTAACTTCAGGTTTACTGTTTCCCTCCGACCTTCTTATTGACGATGAAACACAGACATTGCTTCGGAATTAAATACAATAGGCACAATGCCGACTTAAGTACAAGAAGACTGACACCTCCCACTGTCTAAGTTTTGAACCATTCCTGTGACACTAGTTATAGATTCCGATGGATCACTTCAGGTTTACTGTATCCCTTAGACCTTCGTATTGACGATGAAACACAGAAATTGCATCGGAAGTAAATACAAAAGGCACAACGCGGACTTACGTACAAGAAAACTGACTCCTCTTACTGTCTATGTTTTGAACCGTCTCTGTGACACTAGTTATACATTCCGATGCTTCACTCCAGGTTTGCTGTATCCCTTGGACCTTCTTATTGACGTTGAAACTCAGACATTGCATCGGAAGTAAATACAAAAGGCACAACGCGGACTTAAGTACAAGAAAACTGACTCCTCTTACTGACTATGTTTTGAACCATTTCTGTGACACTAGTTATAGATTCCGATGCTGCACTTCAGGTTTACTGTATCCCTCTGACCTTCTTATTGACGATGAAACACAGAAATTGCATCGGAATTAAATACAATAGGCGCAATGCCGACTTAAGTACAAGAAGACTGACTCTTCTTACTGACTATGTTATGATCAATACCTGTGGCACTAGTCATAGATTCCGATGCTTAACTTCAGGATTACTGTATCCCTTGGACCTTCTTATTGACCATGAAACACAGAAATTGCATCGGAATTAAATACAAAAGGCACAATGCCGACTTAAGTACAAGAAGACTGACTCTTCTTACTGACTATGTTTGAACCATTCCTGTGACACTAGTTATTGATTCCGATGCTTCATTTCATGTTTACTGTATCCCTCTGACCTTCTTATTGACGATGAAACACAGAAATTGCATCGGAATTACATACAAAAGGCACAATGCCGAATTAAGTACAAGAAGACTGACTCTTCTTACTGGCTATGTTTGAAACTTTCCTGTGACACTAGTTATAGACTCCGATGCTTCACTCCAGGTTTACTGTATCCCTTGGACCTTCTTCTTGACGATGAAACACAGAAATTGCATCGGAATTACATACAAAATGCGAATTGCCGACTTAAGTACAAGAAGACTGACTCTTCCTAGCGTCTATGTTTGAACCATTCCTGTGACACTAGTCATAGATTCCGATGATTCACTTCAGGTTTACTGTATCAATTGGACCTTCTTATTGACAATGAAACACAGAAATTGCATCGCAATTAAATACAAAAGGCGCAATACCGAATTAAGTACAAGATGACTGACTCTTCTTACTGACTATGTTTTGAACAATTCCTGTGACACTAGTTTTTTATTGCGATGCTTCACTTCAGGTTTACTGTATCCCTTGGCCCTTCTTATTGACGATGAAACACAGAAATTGCATCGGAATAAAATAGAAAAAGCACAATGCCGAATTAAGTACAAGAAGACTGACTCTTCCTACTGTCTATGTTTTGAACCATTCCTGTGACACTAGTTATAGACTCCGATGCTTCACTCCAGGTTTACTGTATCCCTTGGACCTTCTTATTGACGATGAAACATAGAAAAAGCATCGGAATTAAATACAAAAGGCACAATGCCCACTTAAGTAGAACAAGTCTGACTCTTCTTACTGACTATGTTTTGAACCATTCCTGTTACACTAGTTATAGATTCCAATGCTTCACTTCAGGTTTACAGTATCCCTCTGACCTTCTTAATGACAATGAAACACAGAAATTGCATCAGAATTAAATACAAAAGGCACAATGCCGAATTAAGTACAAGAAGACTTACTCTCCTTACTGTCTATGTTTTGAACCATTCCTGTGACACTAGTTATAGACTCCAATGCTTCACTCCAGTTTTACTGTATCCCTTGGACCTTCTTGTTGACGATGAAACACAGAAATAGCATCGGAATTAAATACAAATGGCACAATGCCGACTTAAGTAAAAGAAGTCTGACTCTTCTTACTGTCTATGGTTTGAACCATTCCTGTGACACTAGTTATAGATTCCGATGCTTCACTCCAGGTTTACTGTATACCTTGGACCTTCTTATTGACGATGAAACACAGAAATTGCATCAGAATTAAACAGAAAAGGCACAATGATGACTTAAGTACAAGAAGGCTCACTCTTCTTACTGACTGTGTTTGAACCATTTTTGTGATACTAGTTATAGATTCCGATGATTCACTTCAGGTTTACTGTATCCCTTGTACCTTCCTATTGACGATGAAACACAGAAATTGCATCGGAATTAAATACAAAAGGCACAATACCGACTTAAGTACAAGAAGACTGACTTTTCTTACTGACTATGTTTGAACCATTCCTGTGACACTAGGCATAGATTTCGATGCTTCACTTCAGGTTTACTGTATCCCTCTGACCGTCTAATTGACGATGAAACAGAGAAAATGCATGGGAATTAAATAGAAAAGGCACAATGCAGACATAAGTACAAAAAGACTGAATCTTCCAACTCTCTATGATTTGAACCATTCCTGTGACACTAGTTATAGAATCCGATGCTTGACTTCAGGTTTACTGTATCCCTCTGACCCTCTTATTGACGATGAAACACAGAAATTGCATCGGAGTAAATAGAAAAGGCACAATACTGACTTAAGTACAAGAAGACTGACTCTTCCTTCTGTCTATGTTTTCAACCATTCCTGTGACACTAGTTTTTTATTCAGATGCTTCACTTGAGGTTTACTGTATCCCACGGACCTTCGTATGGACGATGAAACACAGAAATTGCATCGGAATGAAATACAAAAGGCACAATGCCGTCTTAAGTACAAGAAGACTGAATCTTCCAACTCTCTATGCTTTGAACCATTCCTGTGACACTACTTATAAATTCCGATGCTTCAGTTCAGGTTTACTGTATCCCTCTGTCCTTCTTATAGACGATGAAACACAGAAATTGCATCGGAATTAAATAGAAAAGGCTCAATACCGACTTAAGTACAAGAAGACTGACTCTTCTCACTGTCTACGATTTGATCCAATCCTGTGACTCTAGTTATAGATTCCAATGCTTCACTTTAGGTTTACTGTATCCCTATGAGCTTGTTATTGACGATGAAACACAGAAACTGCATCGGAATTAAATACAAAAGGCACAATACCCACTTAAGTACAAGAAGACTGACTCTTCTTACTGTCTATGTTCTGAACCATTCCTGTGACACTAGTTATAGATTCCGATGCTTCACATCAGGTTTATGTATCCCTCTGACTGACCTTCTTATTGACGATGAAACACAGAAATTGCATCGGAATTAAATACAAAAGGCACAATGCCGACTTAAGTACATGTAGACTGACTATTCCTACTGTCTATGATTTGAACCATTCCTGTGACACTAGTTATGGATTCCGATAGTTCATTTCAGGTTTACTGTATCCCTCTGACCTTCTTATTGACGATGAAACACAGATATTGCATCGGAATTAAATACAAAATGCACAATGCCGACTCAAGTACAAGCAAGCTGACTCTTCCTATTGTCTATGTTTTGAACCATTCCTGTGACACTAGTTATAGATTCCGGTGCTTCACTCCAGGTTTACTGTATCCCTCTGACCTTCTTATTGACGATGCAACACAGAAATTGAATCGGAATTAAATACAATGGGCACAATGCCGACTTAAGTACATGTAGACTGATTTTTCCTACTGTCTATAATTTGAACCAATCCTGTGACACTAGTTATGGATTCCGAACGTTCATTTCAGGTTTACTGTATCCCTTGGACCTTCTTATTGACGATGAAACACAGATATTGCATCGGAATTAAATACAAAAGGCACAATGCCGGCTTAAGTACAAGAAGGCTGACTCTTCCAACTGTCTATGTTTTAAACCATTCCTGTGCCACTAGTTATAGATTCCGATGCGCCACTTCAGGTTTACTGTATCCCTCTGACCGTCTTATTGACGATGAAACACAGAAATTGCATGGGAATGAAATGGAAAAGGCACAATGCCGACTTAAGTACTAGAAGACTGTGTCTTCCTACTGTCTATGGTTTAAACCATTACTGTGACACTAGTTATAGATTCCGAAGCTCACTGCAGGTTTACTGTATCCCTTGGACCTTCTTATTGACGATGAAACACAGAAATTGCATCGAAATTAAATACAAAAGGCACAATGCTGACTAATGTACAAGAAGACTGACTCTTCGGACAGTCTATGTTTTGAACCATTCCTGTGACACTAGTTATAGTTTCCGGCGCTTCACTCCAGGTTTACTGTATCCCTTGGACCTTCGTATTGACGATGAAACACAGAAATTGCATCGGAATTAATTACAAAATGCACAATGCTGACTTAAGTATAAGATGACTGACTCTTCTTACTGTCTATGCTTTGAACCATTCCTGTGACACTACTTATAGATTCCGATGCTTCATTTCATGTTTACTGTATCCCTCTGACCTTCTTATTGACGATGAAACACAGAAATTGCATCGGAATTACATACAAAAGGCACAATGCCGAATTAAGTACAAGAAGACTGACTCTTCTTACTGTCTATGTTTGAACCTTTCCTGTGACACTAGTTATAGACTCCGATGCTTCACTCCAGGTTTACTGTATCCCTTGGACCTTCTTCTTGACGATGAAACACAGAAATTGCATCGGAATTACATACAAAATGCAAATTGCCGACTTAAGTACAAGAAGACTGACTCTTCCTAGTGTCTATTTTTGAACCATTCCTGTGACACTAGTCATAGATTCCGATGATTCACTTCAGGTTTACTGTATCAATTCGACCTTCTTATTGACAATGAAACACAGAAATTGCATCGCAATTAAATACAAAAGGCGCAATACCGAATTAAGTACAAGATGACTGACTCTTCTTACTGACTATGTTTTGAACCATTCCTGTGACACTAGTTTTTTATTGCGATGCTTCACTTCAGGTTTACTGTATCCCCTGGCCCTTCTTATTGACGATGAAACACAGAAATTGCATCGGAATTAAATAGAAAAAGCACAATGCCGAATTAAGTACAAGAAGACTGACTCTTCCTACTGTCTATGTTTTGAACCATTCCTGTGACACTAGTTATAGACTCCGATGCTTCACTCCAGGTTTACTGTATCCCTTGGACCTTCTTATTGACGATGAAACATAGAAATAGCATCGGAATTAAATACAAAAGGCACAATGCCCACTTAAGTAAAACAAGTCTGACTCTTCTTACTGACTATGTTTTGAACCATTCCTGTTACACTAGTTATAGATTCCAATGCTTCACTTCGGGTTTACAGTATCCCTCTGACCTTCTTAATGACAATGAAACACAGAAATTGCATCAGAATTAAATACAAAAGGCACAATGCCGAATTAAGTACAAGAAGACTAACTCTCCTTACTGTCTATGTTTTGAACCATTCCTGTGACACCAGTTATAGACTCCGATGCTTCACTCCAGTTTTACTGTATCCCTTGGACCTTCTTGTTGACGATGAAACACAGAAATAGCATCGGAATTAAATACAAAAGGCACAATGCCGACTTAAGTAAAAGAAGTCTGACTCTTCTTACTGTCTATGGTTTGAACCATTCCTGTGACACTAGTTATAGATTCCGATGCTTCACTCCAGGTTTACTGTATACCTTGGACCTTCTTATTGACGATGAAACACAGAAATTGCATCAGAATTAAACAGAAAAAGCACAATGATGACTTAAGTACAAGAAGGCTCACTCTTCTTACTAACTGTGTTTGAACCATTTTTGTGACACTAGTTATAGATTCCGATGATTCACTTCAGGTTTACTGTATCCCTTGTACCTTCCTATTGACGAAGAAACACAGAAATTGCATCGGAATTAAATACAAAAGGCACAATACCGACTTAAGTACTAGAAGACTGACTTTTCTTACTGACTATGTTTGAACCATTCCTGTGACACTAGGCATAGATTTCGATGCTTCACTTCAGGTTTACTGTATCCCTCTGACCGTCTTATTGACGATGAAACAGAGAAAATGCCGAATTATGTACAAGAAGACTGACTCTTCCTTCTGTCTATGTTTTCAACCATTCCTGTGACACTAGTTTTTTATTCATATGCTTCACTTGAGGTTTACTGTATCCCTTGTACCTTCCTATTGACGAAGAAACACAGAAATTGCATCGGAATTAAATACAAAAGGCACAATACCGACTTAAGTACTAGAAGACTGACTTTTCTTACTGACTATGTTTGAACCATTCCTGTGACACTAGGCATAGATTTCGATGCTTCACTTCAGGTTTACTGTATCCCTCGGACCTTCTTATGGACGATGAAACACAGAAATTGCATCGGAATGAAACACAAAAGGCACAATGCCGACTTAAGTACAAGAAGACTGAATCTTCCAACTCTCTATGTTTTGAACCATTCTTGTGACACTACTTATAGATGCCGATGCTTCAGTTCAGGTTTACTGTATCCCTCTGACCTTGTTATAGACGATGAAACACAGATATTGCATCGGAATTAAATAGAAAATGCTCAATACCGACTTAAGTACAAGAAGACTGACTATTCTTACTGTCTATGTTTTGAACCATTCCTGTGACTCTAGTTATAGATTCCGATGCTTCACTTCAGGTTTACTGTATCTCTATGTGCTTCTTATTGACGATGAAACACAGAAACTGCATCGGAATTAAATACAAAAGGCACAAAACCGACTTAAGTACAAGAAGACTGACTCTTCTTACTGTCTATGTTTTGAACCATTCCTGTGACACTAGTTATAGATTCCGATGCTTCACATCAGGTTTATGTATCCCTCTGACTGACCTTCTTATTGACGATGAAACACAGATATTGCATCGGAATTAAATACAAAAAGCACAATGCCGACTTAAGTACATGTAGACTGACTTTACCAACTGTCTATGATTTGAACCATTCCTGTGACCCTAGTTATAGATTCCGATGCTTCACTTCAGGTTTACTGTATCCCTCTGACCTTCTTATTGACGATGAAACGCAGAAATTGCATCGGAATTAAATACAAAAGGCACAATACCGACTTAAGTACAAGAAGACTGACTCTTCTTACTGTCTATGTTTTGAACCATTCCTGTGACACTAGTTATAGATTACGATGCTTCAATTCAGGTCTACTGTATCCCTCTGACCGTCTTATTGACGATGAAACACAGACATTGCATCGGAACTAAATACAAAAGGCACAATGCCGACTGAAGTACAAGAAGACTGACTCTTCCTACTGTCTATGTTTTGAACCATTCCCGTGACACTAGTCACAAATTCCGATGCTTCACTTCAGGATTACTGTATCCCTCTGACCTTCTTATTGACGATGAAACACAGAAATTGCATCGGAATTAAATACAAAAGGCACAATGCCGACTTAAGTACAAGAAGACTGACTCTTCTTACTGTCTATGTTTTGAACCATCCCTGTGACACTAGTTATAGAGTCCGATTCTTCACTCCAGGTATACTGTATCAATATGACCTTCTTATTGTCGATGAAACACAGAAATTGCATCGGAATTAAATACAATGGGCGCAATGCCGACTTAAGTACATGTAGACAGACCTTTCCTACTGTCTATTATTTGAACCAATCCTGTGACACTAGTTATGGATTCCGAACGTTCATTTCAGGTTTACTGTATCCCTTGGACCTTCTTATTGACGATGAAACACAGATATTGCATCGGAATTAAATACAAAAGGCATAATGCTGACTAATGTACAAGAAGACTGACTCTTCCGACAGTCTATGTTTTAAACCATTCCTGTGACACTAGGTATAGTTTCCGGCGCTTCACTCCAGGTTTACTGTATCCCTTGGACCTTCGTATTGACGATGAAACACAGAAATTGCATCGGAATTAAATATAAAAGGCACAATGCCGCCTTAAGTAGAAGAAAACTGACTTTTCTTACTGTCTATGTTTTGAACCTTTCCTGTGACTCTAATTATAGATTCCGATGCTTCACTTCAGGTTTACTGTATCCCTCTGACCTTCTTATAGATGATGAAACACAGAAATTGCATCGGAATTAAATAAAAAATGCACAATACCGACTTAAGTACAAGAAGACTGACTCTTCTTACAGTCTGTGTTTGAACCATTCCTGTGACACTAGTTATAGATTCCGATGCTTCACATCAGGTTTATGTATCCCTCTGACCTTCTTATTGACGATGAAACACAGAAATTGCATCGGAATTAAATACAAAAGGCACAATGTCGACTTAAGTACATGTAGACTGACTTTTCCTACTGTCTATGATTTGAACCATTCCTGAGACACTAGTTATGGATTCCGATCGTTCATCTCAGGTTTACTGTATCCCTTGGACCTTCTTATTTACGATGAAACACAGATATTGCATTGGAATTAAATACAAAAGGCACAATGCCGACTTAAGTACAAGAAGGCCGACTCTTCCAACTGTCTATGTTTTAAACCATTCCTGTGCCACTAGTTATAGATTCCGATGCGCCACTTCAGGTTTACTGTATCCCTCTGACCGTCTTATTGACGATGAAACACAGAAATTGCATCGGAATTAAATGGAAAAGGCACAATGCCGACTTAAGTACTAGAAGACTGTGTCTTCCTACTGTCTATGTTTTGAACCATTCCTGTGACACTAGTTATAGATTCCGAAGCCTCACTCCAGGTTTACTGTATCCCTTGGACCTTCTTATTGACGATGAAACACAGAAATTGCATCGAAATTAAATACAAAAGGCACAATGCTGACTAATGTACAAGAAGACTGACTCTTCCGACAGTCTATGTTTTGAACCATTCCTGTGACACTAGTTATAGTTTCCGGCGCTTCACTCCAGGTTTACTGTATCCCTTGGACCTTCTTATTGACGATGAAACACAGAAATTGCATCGAAATTAAATACAAAAGGCACAATGCTGACTAATGTACAAGAAGACTGACTCTTCCGACAGTCTATGTTTTGAACCATTCCTGTGACACTAGTTATAGTTTCCGGCGCTTCACTCCTGGTTTACTGTATCCCTTGGACCTTCTTATTGACGATGAAACACAGAAATTTGCATCGGAATTAAATATATAAGGCACAATGCCGCATTAAGTACAAGAAAACTGACTCTTCTTACAGTCTATGTTTTGAACCATTCCTGTGACTCTAGTTATAGATTCCGATACTTCACTTCAGGTTTACTGTATCCCTCTGACCTTCTTATTGACGATGAAACACAGAAATTGCATCGGAATTAATTACAAAAGGCACAATACCGACTTAAGTACAAGAAGACTGACTCTTCTTACTGTCTATGCTTTGAACCATTCCTGTGACACTAGTTATAGATTCCGATGCTTCAATTCAGGTCTACTGCATCCCTTGGACCATCTTATTGACGATGAAACACAGAAATGGGATCGGAATTAAATACAATGGGCACAATGCCGACTTAAGTACAAGAAAACTGACTCTTCTTACTGACTATGTTTGGAACTATTCCTGTGACACTAGTTATAGATTCCGATGGTTCACACCAGATTTACTATATCCCTCTGACCTTCTTATTGACGATGAAACACAGAAATTGCATCGGAAGTAAATACAAAAGGCACAATGCCGACTTAAGTACATGTAGACTGTTTTTTCCTATTGTCTATGTTTTGAACCATTCCTGTGACACTAGTTGTAGATTCCGATGGGTCATATCAGGTTTACTGTATCCCTTGGACCTTCTTATCGACTATGAAACACAGAAATTGCATAGAAATTAAATACAAAAGGCACAATGCCAACTTAACTACAAGAAGACTGACTCTTCTTACTGACTATGTTTTGAACCATTCCTGTGACACTAGTTATAGATTGCGATGCTTAACTTCAGGATTACTGTATCCCTTGGACCTTCTTATTGACGATGTAACACAGAAATTGCATCGGAATAAAATAGAAAAGGCACAATGCCGACTTAAGTACGAGAATACTGACTCATCTTACTGTCTATGTTTTGAACCGTCCCTGAGACACTAGTTATAGGTTCCGATGCTTCGCTCCAGGTTTACTGTATCCCTTGGACCTTCATATTGACGATGAAACACAGAAATTGCATCGGAATTAAATACAATAGGCACAATGCCGAATTAAATAAAAGAAGACTGACTCTTCTTACTGTCCATGTTTTGAACCATTCCTGTGACACTGGTTATGGATTCCGATCGTTCATTTCAGGTTTACTGTATCCCTTGGACCTTCTTATTGATGATGAAACACAGATATTGCATCTTAATTAAATACAAAATGCACAATAGCGATTTAAGTACAAGAAGACTGACGCTTCCAACTGTCTATGTTTAGAACCATTCCTGTGCCACTAGTTATAGATACCGATGTTTCACTTCAGGTTTACTGTATCCCTCTGACCGTCTTATTGATGATGAAACACAGAAATTGCATCGGAATTAAATAGAAAAGGCACAATGCCGACTTAAGTACTAGAAGACTGACTCTTCCTACTGTCTATGCTTTGAACTATTCCTGTGACACTAGTTATAGATTCCGATGCTTCACTCCAGGTTTACTGTATTCCTTGGACCTTGTTATTGACGATGAATCACAGAAATTGCATCGGAATTAAATACAAAGTGCACCATGCCGACTAATGTACAAGAAGACTGACTCTTCCGACAGTCTGTGTTTGAACCATTCCTGTGACACTAGTTATAGATTCCGATGCTTAGCTTCAGGATTACTGTATCCCTTGGACCTTCTTATTGACGATGAGACACTGAAATTGCATCGGAATTAAAAACAAAAGGCTCAATGCCGAATTAAGTACAAGAAGTCTGACTCGTCTTACTGTCTATGTTTTGAACCAATCATGTGAGACTAGTTATAGACTCTGATGCTTCACTCCAGGTTTACCGTATCCCTTGGACCTTCTTGTTGACGATGAAACACAGAAATTGCATCGGAATTAAATACAAAAGCCACAATGCCGACTTCAGTAAAAGAAGTCTGACTCTTCTTACTGTCTGGGTTTTGAACCATTCCTGTGCCACTAGTTATAGATTCCGATGCTTCACTCCAGGTTTACTGTATCCCTTGGACCTTCTTCTTGACGCTGAAACACAGAAATTGCATCGGAATTAAATACAATAGGCACAATGCCGACTTAAGTACAAGAAGACTGACTCTTCTTCCTGTCTATGTTTTAACCATTCCTGTGACACTAGTTATAGATTCCGATGCCCCACTTCAGGTTTACTGTATCCCTTGGACCTTCTTATTGACGATGATACACAGAAATTGCATTGGAATTAAATACAAAAGGCACAATGCCGAATTAAGTACAAGAAGACTGACTCTTCTTACTGTCCATGTTTTGAACCATTCCTGTGACACTAGTTATGGATTCCGATCGTTCATTTCAGGTTTACTGTATCCCTTGGACCTTCTTATTGACGATGAAACACAGAAATTGAATCGGAATTAAATAGAAAAGGCACAATGAAGACTTCAGTAAAAGAAGTCTGACTCTTCTTACTGTCTGGGTTTTGAACCATTCCTGTGACACTAGTTATATATTCAGATGCTTCACTTCAGGTTTACTGTATCCCTTGGACCTTGTTATTGACGATGTAACACAGAAATTGCATCGGAATTAAATAGAAAAGCACAATGCCGACTTAAGTACAAGAATACTGACTCATCTTACTGCCTATGTTTTGAACCGTCCCTGTGACACTAGTTATAGTTTCCGATGCTTCTCTCCAGGTTTACTGTATCCCTTGGACCTTCGTATTGACGATGTAACACAGAAATTGCATCGGAATTAAATACGAAAAGCACAATGCCGACTTAAGTACTAGAAGACTGACTCTTCTTACTGACTATGTTTTGAACCATTCCTGTGCCACTAGTTATAGGTTCCGATGCTTCACTTCAGGTTTACTGTATCCCTCTGACCTTCTTATTGACGATGAAACACAGAAATTGCATTGGAATTAATTACAAAAGGCACAATGCTGACTTAAGTATAAAATGACTGACTCTTCTTACTGTCTATGTTTTGAACCATCCCTTGGACACTAGTTATAGATTCCGATGCTTCACTCCAGGATTACTGTATCCCTTGGACCTTCTTATTGACGATGAAACACAGAAATTGCATCGGAATTAAATACAATAGGCACAATGCCGACTTAAGTACAGGAAGACTGACTCTTCTCCCTGTCTATGTTCTTAACCATTCCTGTGACACTAGTTATAGATTCCGATGCTTCACTTCAGGTTTACTGGATCCCTTGGACCTTCTTATTGACGATGAAACACAGAAATTGCATTGGAATTAAATAGAAATGGCACAATGCCGACTTAAGTACTAGAAGACTGACGCTTCCTACTGTCTATGTTTTGAACTATTCCTGTGACACTAGTTATAGATTCCGATGCTTCACTCCAGGTTTACTGTATTCCTTGGACCTTGTTATTGACGATGAATTACAGAAATTGCATCGGAATTAAATACAAAGTGCACCATGCCGACTAATGTACAAGAAGACTGACTCTTCCGACAGTCTGTGTTTGAACCATTCCTGTGACACTAGTTATAGATTCCGATGCTTAGCTTCAGGATTACTGTATCCCTTGGACCTTCTTATTGACGATGAGACACTGAAATTGCATCGGAATTAAAAACAAAAGGCTCAATGCCGAATTAAGTACAAGAAGTCTGACTCGTCTTACTGTCTATGTTTTGAACCAATCATGTGACACTAGTTATAGACTCTGATGCTTCACTCCAGGTTTACCGTATCCCTTGGACCTTCTTGTTGACGATGAAACACAGAAATTGCATCGGAATTAAATACAAAAGCCACAATGCCGACTTCAGTAAAAGAAGTCTGACTCTTCTTACTGTCTGGGTTTTGAACCATTCCTGTGCCACTAGTTATATATTCAGATGCTTCACTTCAGGTTTACTGTATCCCTTGGACCTTCTTATTGACGATGTAACACAGAAATTGCATCGGAATTAAATAGAAAAGGCACAATGCCGACTTAAGTACAAGAATACTGACTCATCTTACTGTCTATGTTTTGAACCGTCCCAGTGACACTAGTTATAGGTTTCGGTGCTTCTCTCCAGGTTTACTGTATCCCTTGGACCTTCTTATTGACGATGAAATACAGAAATTGCATCGGAATGAAATACAAAAAGCACAATGCCGACTTAAGTACTAGAAGACTGACTCTTCTTACTGTCCATGTTTTGAACCATTCCTGTGCCACTAGTTATAGATTCCGATGCTTCACTTCAGGTTTACTGTATCCCTCTGACCTTCTTATTGACGATGAAACACAGAAATTGCATCAAAATTAATTACAAAAGGCACAATGCTGACTTAAGTATAAGATGACTGGCTCTTCTTACTGACTATGTTTTGAACAATCCCTGGGACACTAGTTATAGATTCCGATGCTTCACTCCAGGTTTACTGTATCCCTTGGACCTTCTTCTTGACGCTGAAACACAGAAATTGCATCGGAATTAAATACAATAGGCACAATGCCGACTTAAGTACAAGAAGACTGACTCTTCTTCCTGTCTATGTTTTAACCATTCCTGTGACACTAGTTATAGATTCCGATGCCCCACTTCAGGTTTACTGTATCCCTTGGACCTTCTTATTGACGATGATACACAGAAATTGCATTGGAATTAAATACAAAAGGCACAATGCCGAATTAAGTACAAGAAGACTGACTCTTCTTACTGTCCATGTTTTGAACCATTCCTGTGACACTAGTTATGGATTCCGATCGTTCATTTCAGGTTTACTGTATCCCTTGGACCTTCTTATTGACGATGAAACACAGAAATTGCATCGGAATTAAATAGAAAAGGCACAATGAAGACTTCAGTAAAAGAAGTCTGACTCTTCTTACTGTCTGGGTTTTGAACCATTCCTGTGACACTAGTTATATATTCAGATGCTTCACTTCAGGTTTACTGTATCCCTTGGACCTTGTTATTGACGACGTAACACAGAAATTGCATCGGAATTAAATAGAAAAGGCACAATGCCGACTTAAGTACAAGAATACTGACTCATCTTACTGTCTATGTTTTGAACCATCCCTGTGACACTTGTTATAGATTCCGATGCTTCACTCAAGGTATACTGTATCCCTTGGACTTTCTTATTGACGATGAAACACAGAAATTGCATCGGAATTAAATACAAAAGGCTCAATGCCGAATTAAGTACAAGAAGTCTGACTCTTCTTACTGTCAATGCTTTGAACCATTCCTGTGACACTAGTTATAGACTGTGATGCTTCACTCTAGGTATACTGTATCCCTTGGACCATCTTATTGACGATGAGTACAAGAAGACTGACTCTTCCAACTGTCTATGTTTTAAACCATTCCTGTGACACTACTTATAGACTCCGATGATCACTCCAGGTTTACTGTATCCCTTGGACCTCCTCATTGACGATGAAACACAGAAATTGCATCGGAATTACATACAAAAAGCACAATGCCGACTTAAGTAAAAGAAGTCTGAGTCTTCTTACTGTCTATGTTTTGAACCATTCCTGTGACACTGGTTATAGATTCCGATGCTTCCTTCCAGGTTTACTATATCCCTTGGACCTTCTTATTGACGATGAAACACAGAGATTGCATCAGAATTAAATAGAAAAGTCGCAATACCGACTTAAGTACAAGAAGACTGTCTCTTCTTACTGACTATGTTTTGAACCATTCCTGTGACACTGGTTATAGATTCCGATGCTTCCTTCCAGGTTTACTATATCCCTTGGGCCTTCTTATTGACAATGAAACACATAAATTGCATCGGAATTAAATACAAAAGGCACAATGCCGACTTAAGTACATGTGGACTGACTTTTCCTACAGTCTATGATTTAACCATTCCTGTGACACTAGTTATGGATTCCGATCGTTCATTTCAGGTTTACTGTATCCCTTGGACCTTCTTATTGACGATGAAACACAGATATTGCATCGGAATTAAATACAAAAAGTACAATGCCGACTTAAGTACAAGAAGGCTGACTCTTCCAACTGTCTATGTTTTAAACCATTCCTGTGACACTACTTATAGACTCCGATGATCACTCCAGGTTTACTGTATCCCTTGGACCTCCTCATTGACGATGAAACACAGAAATTGCATCGGAATTAAATACAAAATGCACAATGCCGACTTAAGTAAAAGAAGTCTGAGTCTTCTTACTGTCTATGTTTTGAACCATTCCTGTGACACTGGTTATAGATTCCGATGCTTCACTTCAGGATTTCTGTATCCCTCTGACCTTCTCATTGGCGATGAATCACAGAAATTGCATCGGAATTAAATACAAAAAGCACAATGCCGACTAAAGTACAAGAAGACTGACTCTTCTGTCAGTCTATGTTTTAAACCATTCCTGTGGCACTAGTTATAGATTCCGGTGCTACACTCCAGGTTTACTGTATCGCTTGGACCACATTACTGACGATGAAACACAGAAATTGCGTTGGAAATAAATACAAAAGGCACAATGCCGACTTAAGTACGAGAAGACTGACTCTTCTTACTGTCTATGTTTTGAACCATTCCTGTGACACTAGTTATAGATTCCGATGCTTCAATACAGGGCTACTGTATCCCTTGGACCTTCTTATTGACCATGAAACACAGAAATTGCATCGGAATTAAATACGATAGGCACAATGCAGACTTAAGTACAAGAAAACTGACTCTTCTTACTGACTATGTTTTGAACTATTCGTGTGACACTAGTTATAGATTCCGGTGCTTCACATCAGATTTACTGTATCCCTCTGACCTTCTTATTGACGATGAAACACAGAAATTGCATCGGAATTAAATACAAAAGGCACAATGCCGACTTAAGTACATGTAGGCTGACTTCTCCTACTGTCTCTGTTTTGAACCATTCCTGTGACACTAGTTATAGATTCCGATGGTTCATTTCAGGTTTAATGTATCCCTTGGACCTCCTTATTGACGATGAAACACAGAAATTGCATCGGAATTAAATAGAAAAGTCACAATGCCGACATAACTACAAGAAGACTGACTCTTCTTACTGACTATGTTTTGAACCATTCCTGTGACACTAGTTATAGATTCCGATGCCTAACTTCAGGATTACTGTATCCCTTGGACCTTCTTATTGACGATGAAACACAGAAATTGCATCGGAATTAAATACAAAAGGCTCAATGCCGAATTAAGTACAAGAAGTCAGACTCTTCTTACTGTCAATGTTTTGAACCATTCCTGTGACACTAGTTATAGACTCTGATGCTTCACGCCAGGTTTACTGTATCCCTTGGACCTTCTTATTGACGATGAAACACAGAAATTGCATCGGAATTAAATACAAAATGCACAATGCCGACTTCAGTAAAAGAAGTCCGACTCTTCTTACTGTCTGTTTTTGAACCATTCCTGTGACACTAGTTATAATTTCCGATGCTTCACTTCAGGTTTACTGTATCCCTTGGACCTTCTTATTGACGATGTAACACAGAAATTGCATCGGAATTAAATAGAAAAGGCACAATGCCGACTTAAGTACAAGGATACTGACTCATCTTACTGTCTATGTTTTGAACCGTCCCTGTGACACTAGTTACAGATTCCGATGTTTCACTCCAGGTTTACTGTATCCCTTGGACCTACTTATTGACGATGAAACACAGAAATTGCTACGGAATTAAATACAAAAGGCACAGTGCCGACTTAAGTACAAGAAGACTGACTCTTCTTACTGACTATGTTTTGAACCATTCCTGTGACACTTGTTAGAGATTCCGATGCTTCACTTCAGGTTTACTGTATCCCTCTCACCTTCTTATTGACGCTGAAACACAGAAATTGCATCAGAATTAAATACAAAAGGCACAATGCCGACATAAGCACAAGAAGACTGACTCTTCTTACTGTCTATGTTTTGAACCATTCCTGTGACACTAGTTATGGATTCCGGTCGTTCATTTCAGCTTTACTGTATCCGTTGGACCTTCTTATTGAGGATGAAACACAGAAATTGCATCGGAATTAAATAGAAAAAGCACAATGCCGACTTAAGAACTAGAAGACTTACTCTTCCTACAGTCTATGTTATAAACCATTCCTGTGACACTAGTTATAGATTCCGACGCTTCACTCCAGGTTTCCTGTATCCCTTGGCCCTTCTTATTGAAGATGAAACACAGAAATTGAATCGGAATCAAATACAAAAGGCACATTGCCGACTAATGTACAAGAAGACTGACTCTTCCGACAGTCTATTTGTTGAACCATTCCTGTGACACTAGTTATAGATTCCGGTGCTTCACTCCAGGTTTACTGTATCCCTTGGACCTTCTTATTGACGATGAAACACAGAAATTGCATCGGAATTAAATATAAAAGGCACAATGCCGCCATAAGTACAAGAAAACTGATTCTTCTTACTGTCTATGATTTGAACCATTCCTGTGACTCTAGTTATAGATTCCGATGCTTCACTTCAGGTTTACTGTATCCCTCTGACATTCTTATTGACGATGAAACACAGAAATTGCATCGGAATTAAATACAAAATGCACAATGCCGACTTAAGTACAAGAAGACTGACTCTTCTTACTGTCTGTGTTTTGAACCATTCCTGTGACACTAGTTATAGATTCCGATGCTTCACTTCAGGTTTACTGTATACCTTGGACCTTCTTATTGACGATGAAACACAGAAATTGCATCGGAATTAAATAGAAAAGGCACAATGCCGCCATAAGTACAAGAAAACTGATTCTTCTTACTGTCTATGATTTGAACCATTCCTGTGACTCTAGTTATAGATTCCGATGCTTCACTTCAGGTTTACTGTATACCTTGGACCTTCTTATTGACGATGAAACACAGAAATTGCATCGGAATTAAATACAATAGACACAATGCAGACTTAAGTACAAGAAGACTGACTCTTCTTACTCACTATGCTTTGAACTGTTCGTGTGACACTAGTTATAGATTCCGATGCGTCACATCAGATTTACTGTATCCCTCTGACCTTCCTATTGACGATGAAACACAGAAATTGCATCGCAATTAAATACAAAAGGCACAATGCCGACTTAAGTACATGTAGACTGACTTCTCCTACTGTCTATGTTTTGAACCATTCCTGTGACACTAGTTACAGATTCCGATGGTTCATTTCAGGTTTACTGTATCCCTTGGACCTTCTTATTGACGATGAAACACAGAAATTGCATCGGAGTTAAACAGAAAAGGCACAATGCCGATTTAACTACAAGAAGACTGACTCTTTTTACTGACTATGTTCTGAACCATTCCTGTGACACTAGTTATAGATTCCGATGCCTAACTTCAGGATAACTGTATCCCTTGCACCTTCTTATTGACGATGAAACACAGAAATTGCATCGGAATTAAATACAAAAGGCTCAATGCCGAATTAAGTACAAGAAGTCTGACTCTTCTTACTGTCAATGTTTTGAACCATGCCTGTGACACTAGTTATAGACTCTGATGCTTCACTCCAGGTTTACTGTAACCCCTTAGACCTTCTTATTGACGATTAAACACAGATATTGCATCGGAATTAGATACGAAAGACACAATGCCGAATTAAGTACAAGAAGACTGACTCTTCTTACTGTCTATGTTTTGAAACAATCCTGTGACACTAGTTATGGATTCCGGTCGTTCATTTCAGCTTTACTGTATCCCTTGGACCTTTTTATTGACAATGAAACACAGAAATTGCATCGGAATTAAATACAATAGGCACATTGCCGACTAATGTACAAGAAGACTGACTCTTCCGACAGTCTATGTGTTGAACCATTCCTGTGACACCAGTTATAGATTCCGGTGCTTCACTCCAGGTTTACTGTATCCCTTGGACCTTCTTATTGACGATGAAACACAGAAATTGCATCGGAATTAAATATAAAAGGCACAATGACGCCTTAAGTACAAGAAAACTGACTCTTCTTACTGTCTATGATTTGAACCATTCCTGTGACTCTAGTTATAGATTCCGATGCTTCACATCAGCTTTACTGTATCCCTCTGACCTTCTTATTGTCGATGAAACACAGAAATTGCATCGGAATTAAATACATAAGGCACAATGCTGACTTAACTACATGTAGACTGACTTTTCCTACTGTCTATGTTTTGAACCATTCCTGTAACACTAGTTACAGATTCCGATGGTTCATTTCAGGTTTACTGTATCCCTTGGACCTTCTTATTGACGATGAAACACAGAAATTGCAGCGGAATTAAATACAAAAGGCACAATGCCGACTTAAGTACAAGTAGACTGACTTCTCCTACTGTCTATGCTTTGAACCATTCCTGTGACACTAGTTATAGATTACGATGGTTCATTTCAGGATTACTGTATCCCTTGGACCTTCTTATTGACGATGAAACACAGAAATTGCATCGGAAATAAATAGAAAAAACACAATGCCGACTTAACAACAAGAAGACTGACTCTTCTTACTGGCTATGTTTTGAACCATTCCTGTGACACTAGTTATAGACTCTGATGCTTCACTCTAGGTTTACTGTATCCCTTGGACCTTCTTATTGACGATGAGTACAAGAAGACTGATTCTTCCAACTGTCTATGTTTTAAACCATTCCTGTGACACTAGTTATAGACTCCGATGATCACTCCAGGTTTACTGTATCCCTTGGACCTCCCCATTGACGATGAAACGCAGAAATTGCATCGGAATTAAATACAAAAAACACAATGCCGACTTAAGTAAAAGAAGTCTGACTCGTCTTACTGTCTATGTTTTGAACCATTCCTGTGACACTGGTTATTGATTCCGATGCTTCTCTCCAGGTTTACTGTATCCCTTGGACCTTCTTATTGACGATGAAACACAGAGATTGCATCAGAATTAAACAGAAAAGGCACAATGCCGACTTAGGTACTAGAAGACTGACGCTTCTTACTGTCTATGTTTGAACTATTCGTGTGACACTAGTTATAGATTCCGATGCTTCACATCAGATTTACTGTATCCCTCTGACCTTCTTATTGACGATGAAATACAGAAATTGCATCCGAATTAAATACAAAAGGCACAATGCCGACTTAAGTACATGTAGACTGACTTCTCCTACTGTCTATGTTTTGAACCATTCCTGTGACACTAGTTATAGATTCCGATGCTTTAATTCAGGTCTATTGTATCCCTTGGACCTTCTTATTGACGATGAAACACAGAAATTGCATCGGAATTAAATACAATAGGCACAATGCAGACGTAAGTACAAGAAGACTGACTCTTCTTACTGACTATGTTTTGAACTATTCGTGTGACACTAGTTATAGATTGCGATGCTTCACATCAGATTTACTGTATCCCTCTGACCTTCTTATTGACGATGAAACACAGAAATTGCATCCGAATTAAATACAAAAGGCACAATGCCGACTTAAGTACATGTAGACTGACTTCTCCTACTGTCTATGTTTTGAACCATTCCTGTGACTCTAGTTATAGATTCCGATGCTTCACTTCAGGTTTACTGTATCATTCTGACTTTCTTGTTGAAGATGAAACACAGAAACGGCATCGGAATTAAATACAAAAGGCACAATACCGACTTAAGTACAAGAAGACTGACTCTTCTTACTGACTATGTTTTGAACCATTCCTGTGACACTAGTTATAGATTCCGATGCCTAACATCAGGATTACTGTATCCCTTGCACCTTCTGATTGACGATGAAACACAGAAATTGCATCGGAATTAAATACAAAAGGCTCAATGCCGAATTAAGTACAAGAAGTCTGACTCTTCTTAGTGTCAATGTTTTGAACCATTCCTGTGACACTAGTTATAGACTCTGATGCTTCACTCCAGGTTTACTGTATCCCTAGGACCTTCTTATTGACGATGAAACACAGAAATTGCATCGGAATTAAATACAAAAGGCACAATGCCGACTTCAGTAAAAGAAGTCTGACTCTTCTTACTGTCTGTGTTTTGAACCATTCCTGTGACACTAGTTATAGTTTGTGATGCTTCACTTCAGGTTTACTGTATCCCTTGGACCTTCTTATTGACGATGTAACACAGCAATTGCTACGGAATTAAATAGCAAAGTCACAATGCCGACTTAAGTACAAGAAGACTGACTCATCTTACTGTCTATGTTTTGAACCGTCACTGTGACACTAGTTACAGATTCCGATGCTTCACTCCAGGTTTACTGTATCCCTTGGACCTACTTATTGACGATGAAACACAGAAATTGCTTCGGAATTAAATACAAAAGGCACAGTGCCGACTTAAGTACAAGAAGACTGACTCTTCTTACTGACTATGTTTTGAATCATTCCTGTGACACTAGTTAGAGGTTCCGATGCTTCCCCTCAGGTTTACTGTATCCCTCTGACCTTCTTATTGACGATGAAACACAGAAATTGCATCAGAATTAAATACAAAAGGCACAATGCCGAATTAAGTACATAAAAGACTGACTCTTCTTACTGTCTATGTTTTGAACCATTCCTGTGACACTACTTATAGACTCCGATGCTTCACTCCAGGTTTACTGTATCTCTTAGACCTTCTTATTGACGATGAAACACAGATATTGCATCGGCATTAAATACGAAAGTCACAATGCCGAATTAAGTACAAGAAGACTGACTCTTCTTACTGTCTATGTTTTGAAACATTCCTGTGACACTAGTTATGGATTCCGGTCGTTCATTTCAGCTTTACTGTATCCCTTGGACCTTCTTATTGACGATGAAACACAGATATTGCATCGGAATTAAATAGAAAAGGCACAATGCCGACTTAAGAACTAGAAGACTTACTCTTCCTACTGTCTATGTTATGAACCATTCCTGTGACACTAGTTATAGATTCCGATGCTTCACTCCAGGTTTACTGTATCCCTTGGACCTTCTTATTGAAGATGAAACACAGAAATTGCATCGGAATTAAATACAAAAGGCACATTGCCGACTAATGTACAAGAGGACTGACTCTTCCGACAGACTATGTGTTGAACCATTCCTGTGACACTAGTTATAGATTCCGGTGCTTCACTCCAGGTTTACTGTATCCCTTGGACCTTCTTATTGACGATGAAACACAGAAATTGCATCGGAATTAAATATAAAAGGCACAATGCCGCCTTACGTACAAGAAAACTGACCCTTCTTACTGTCTATGATTTGAACCATTCCTGTGACTCTAGTTATAGATTCCGATGCTTCACTTCAGGTTTACTGTATCCCTCTGACCCTCTTATTGACGATGAAACACAGAAATTGCATCGGAATTAAATACAAAAAGCCCAATGCCGACTTAAGTACATGAAGACTGACTCTTCTTACTGACTATGTTTTGAACCATTCCTGTGACACTAGTTATAGATTCCGATGCCTAACTTCAGGATTACTGTATCCCTTGGACCTTCTTATTGACAATGAAACACAGAAATTGCATCGGAATTAGATACAAAAGGCTCAATGCCGAATTAAGTACAAGAAGTCTGACTCTTCATACTGTCAATGCTTTGAACCATTCCTGTGACACTAGTTATAGACTGTGATGCTTCACTCTATATTTACTGTATCCCTTGGACCTTCTTATTGGCGATGAGTACAAGAAGACTGACTCTTCCAACTGTCTATGTTTTAAACCATTCCTGTGACACTAGTTATAGACTCCGATGATCACTCCCGGTTTACTGTATCCCTTGGACCTCCTCATTGACGATGAAACACAGAAATTGCATCGGAATTAAATACAAAAGGCACATTGCCGACTAATGTACAAGAGGACTGACTCTTCCGACAGTCTATGTTTTGAACCATTCCTGTGACACTAGTTATAGATTCCGATGCTTCACTTCAGGTTTACTGTATCCCTTGGACCTTCTTATTGACGATGAACACAGACATTGCATCGGAATTAAATACAAAAGGCACAATACCGACTTAAGTACAAGAAGACTGTCTCTTCTTACTGACTATGTTTTGAACCATTCCTGTGACACTAGTTATAGATTGTGATGCTTCACTCTAGGTATACTGTATCCCTTGGACCTTCTTATTGACGAAGAAACACAGAAATTGCATCGGAATTAAATACAAAAGGCTCAATGCCGAATTAAGTACAAGAAGTCTGACTCTTCTTACTGTCAATGCTTTGAACCATTCCTGTGACACTAGTTATAGACTGTGATGCTTCACTCTAGGTATACTGTATCCCTTGGACCTTCTTATTGACGATGAAACACAGAAATAGCATCGGAATTAAATACAAAAGGCTCAATGCCGAATTAAGTACAAGAAGTCTGACTCTTCTTACTGTCAATGCTTTGAACCAGTCCTGTGACACTAGTAATAGACTCTGATGCTTCACTCTAGGTATACTGTATCCCTTGGACCTTCTTATTGACGATGAGTACAAGAAGACTGTTTCTTCCAACTGTCTATGTTTTAAACCATTCCTGTGACACTACTTATAGACTCCGATGATCACTCCAGGTTTACTGTATCCCTTGGACCTCCTCATTGACGATGAAACACAGAAATTGCATCGGAATTAAATACAAAAAGCACAATGCCGACTTAAGTAAAAGAAGTCTGAGTCTTCTTACTGTCTATGTTTTGAACCATTCCTGTGACACTGGTTATAGATTCCGATGCTTCACTTCAGGATTACTGTATCCCTCTGACCTTCTTATTGGCGATGAATCACAGAAATTGCATCGGAATTAAATACAAAAAGCACAATGCCGACTAAAGTACAAGAAGACTGACTCTTCTGTCAGTCTATGTTTTAAACCATTCCTGTGACACTAGTTATAGATTCCGGTGCTACACTCCAGGTTTACTGTATCGCTTGGACCACATTACTGACGATGAAACACAGAAATTGCGTTGGAAATAAATACAAAAGGCACAATGCCGACTTAAGTACGAGAAGACTGACTCTTATTACTGTCTATGTTTTGAACCATTCCTGTGACACTAGTTATAGATTCCGATGCTTAACATCAGGTTTATGTATCCCTCTGACCTTCTTATTGACGATGAAACACAGAAATTGCATCGGAATTAAATACAAAAAGCACAATGCCGACTTAAGTTCACGTAGACTGACTTTTCGTACTGTCAATGATTTGAACCATTCCTGTGACACTAGTTATGGATTCCGATCGTTCATTTCAGGTTTACTGTATCCCTTGGACATTCTCATTGACGATGAAACACAGATATTGCAACGGAATTAAATACAAAAGGCACAATGCCGTCTTATGTACAAGAAGGCTGACTCTTCCAACTGTCTATGTTTTAAACCATTCCTGTGCCACTAGTTATAGATTCCGATGCTTCACTTCAGGTTCACTGTATACCTCTGACCGTCTTATTGACGATGAAACACAGAAATTGCATCGGAATTAAAGAGAAATGCACAATACCGACTTAAGTACAAGATGACTGACTCTACTTACTGTCTATGTTTTGAACCATCCCTGTGACACTTGTTATAGATTCCGATGCTTCACTCAAGGTATACTGTATCCCTTGGACTTTCTTATTGACGATGAAACACAGAAATTGCATCGGAATTAAATACAAAAGGCTCAATGCCGAATTAAGTACAAGAAGTCTGACTCTTCTTACTGTCAATGCTTTGAACCATTCCTGTGACACTAGTTATAGACTGTGATGCTTCACTCTAGGTATACTGTATCCCTTGGACCATCTTATTGACGATGAGTACAAGAAGACTGACTCTTCCAACTGTCTATGTTTTAAACCATTCCTGTGACACTACTTATAGACTCCGATGATCACTCCAGGTTTACTGTATCCCTTGGACCTCCTCATTGACGATGAAACACAGAAATTGCATCGGAATTACATACAAAAAGCACAATGCCGACTTAAGTAAAAGAAGTCTGAGTCTTCTTACTGTCTATGTTTTGAACCATTCCTGTGACACTGGTTATAGATTCCGATGCTTCCTTCCAGGTTTACTATATCCCTTGGACCTTCTTATTGACGATGAAACACAGATTGCATCAGAATTAAATAGAAAAGTCGCAATACCGACTTAAGTACAAGAAGACTGTCTCTTCTTACTGACTATGTTTTGAACCATTCCTGTGACACTGGTTATAGATTCCGATGCTTCCTTCCAGGTTTACTATATCCCTTGGGCCTTCTTATTGACAATGAAACACATAAATTGCATCGGAATTAAATACAAAAGGCACAATGCCGACTTAAGTACATGTGGACTGACTTTTCCTACAGTCTATGATTTAACCATTCCTGTGACACTAGTCATGGATTCCGATCGTTCATTTCAGGTTTACTGTATCCCTTGGACCTTCTTATTGACGATGAAACACAGATATTGCATCGGAATTAAATACAAAAAGTACAATGCCGACTTAAGTACAAGAAGGCTGACTCTTCCAACTGTCTATGTTTAAACCATTCCTGTGCCACTAGTTATAGATACCGATGCTTCACTTCAGGTTTACTGTATCCCTCTGACCGTCTTATTGACGATGAAACATAGAAATTGCATCGGAATTAAATGGAAAAGAAACAATGCCGACTTAAGTACTAGATGACTGACTCTTCCGACTGTCTATGTTTTGAACCATTCCTGTGACACTAGTTATACATTCCGATGTTTAACATCAGGTTTATGTATCCTTCTGACCTTCTTATTGACGATGAAACACAGAAATTGCATCGGAATTAAATACAAAAAGCACAATGCCGACTTAAGTTCATGTAGACTAACTTTTCGTACTGTCAATGATTTGAACCATTCCTGTTACACTAGTTAAGGATTCCGATCGTTCTTTTCAGGTTTACTGTATCCCTTGGACATTCTTATTGACGATGAAACACAGATATTGCAACGGAATTAAATACAAAAGGCACAATGCCGTCTTATGTACAAGAAGGCTGACTCTTCCAACTGTCTATGTTTTAAACCATTCCTATGCCACTAGTTATAGATTCCGATGCTTCACTTCAGGTTCACTGTATCCCTCTGACCGTCTTATTGACGATGAAACACAGAAATTGCATCGGAATTAAAGAGAAAAGGCACAATACCGACATAAGTACAAAAGGACTGACTGTTCTTACTGACTTTGTGTTGAACCATTCCTGTGACACTAGTCATAGATTCCGATGCTTAACTTCAGAATTACTGTATCCCTCTGACCGTCTTATTGACGATGAAACACAGAAAATGCATCGGAATTAAAGAGAAAAGGCGCAATGCCGACTTAAATACTAGAAGACTGACTCTTCTTACTGCCTATGATTTGAACCTTTCCTGTGACACTAGTTATAGATTCCGATGCTTCACTCCAGGTTTACTGTATCCCTTGGGCCTTCTTATTGACGATGAAGCACAGAAATTGCATCGGAATTAAATACAAATGGCACAATGCCGACTTAAGTACAAGAAGACTGACTCTTCCGACAGTCTATGTTTTGAACCATTCCTGTGACACTAGTTATAGATTCCGGTGCTTCACTCCAGGTTTACAGTATCCCTTGGACCTCCTTATTGACGATGAAACACAGAAATTGCATCGGAATTAAATATAAAAGGCACAATGCCGCCTTAAGTTCAAGAAAAATGACTCTTCTTACAGTCTATGATTTGAACCATTCCTGTGACTCTAGTTATAGATTCCGATGCTTCACGTCAGGTATACTGTATCCCTATGACCGTCTTATTGACGATGAAACACAGAAATTGCATCGGAATTAAATACAAAAGGCACAATGCCGACTAATGTACAAGAAGACTGACTCTTCCGACAGTCTATGTTTGAACCGTTCCTGTGACTCTCGTTATAGATTCCGATGCTTCACTTCAGGTTTACTGTATCCCTCTGACCTTCTTATTGATGATGAAACACAGAAATTGCATCGGAATTAAATACAAAAGGCTCAATACCGACTTAAGTACAAGAAGACTGACTCTTCTTACTGTCTAAGATTTGAACCATTCCTGTGACTCTAGTTATAGATTCCGATGCTTCACTTCAGGTTTACTGTATCATTCTGACTTTCTTGTTGAAGATGAAACACAGAAACGGCATCGGAATTAAATACAAAAGGCACAATACCGACTTAAGTACAAGAAGACTGACTCTTCTTACTGTCTATGTTTTGAACCGTTCCTGTGACACTAGTTATAGATTCCGATGCTTCACATGAGGTTTATGTATCCCTCTTACTGACCTTCTTATTGACGATGAAACACAGAAATTGCATCGGAATTAAATACAAAAAGCACAATGCCGACTTAAGTACATGTAGACTGACTTTCCTACTGTCTATGATTTGAACCATTCCTGTGACACTAGTTATGGATTCCGATAGTTCATTTCAGGTTTACTGTATCCCTTGGACCTTCTTATTGACGATGAAACACAGATATTGCATCGGAATTAAATACAAAAGGCACAATGCCGACTCAAGTACAAGAAAGCTGACTCTTTCTACTGTCTATGTTTTGAACCATTCCTGTGACACTAGTTATAGATTCCGATGCTTCACTCCAGGTTAACTGTATCCTTGGACCTTCGTATTGACGATGAAACACAGAAATTGCATCGGAATTAAATACAAAAGGCACAATGCCGACTAATTTACAAGAAGACTGACTCTTCCGACAGTCTATGCTTTGAACCATTCCCGTGACACTAGTTATAGATTCCGGTGCTTCACTCCAGGTTCACTGTATCCCTTGGACCTTCCTATTGACGATGAAACACAGAAATTGCATCGGAAATAAATACAAAAGGTACAATGCCGACTTATGTACAAGAAGACTGACTCTTCTTGCTGTCTATGTTTTGAACCATTCCTGTGACACTAGTTATACATTCCGATGCTTCATATAAGGTTTATGTATCCCTCTGACCTTCTTATTGACGATGAAACACAGAAATTGCATCGGAATTAAATACAAAAGCACAATGCCGACTTGAGTACATGTAGACTGACATTTCCTTCTGTCTATGATTTAACCATTCCTGTGACACTAGGTATGGATTCCGATCGTTCATTTCAGGTTTACTGTATCCCTTGGACCTTCTTATTGACGATGAAACACAGATATTGCATCGGAATTAAATACAAAAGGCACAATGCCGACTTAAGTACAAGAAGGCTGACTCTTCCAACTGTCTTTGTTTTAAACCATTCCTGTGCCACTAGTTATAGATTCCGATGCTTCACTTCAGGTTTACTGTATCCCTCTGACCGTCTTATTGACGATGAAACACAGAAATTGCATCGGAATTAAATAGAAAAGGCACAATGCCGACTTAAGTACTAGATGACTGACTCTTCCTACTGTCTATGTTTGAACCATTCCTGTGACACTAGTTACAGATTCCGATGCTTCACTCCATGTTTACTGTATCCCTTGGACCTTCTTATTGTCGATGAAACACAGAAATTACATCGGAATAAAATACAAAAGGCACAATGCCGACTAATGTACAAGAAGACTGACTCTTCTTACTGTCTATGTTTTGAACCATTCCTGTGACTGTAGTTATAGATTCCGATGCTTCACTTCAGGTTTACTGTATCCCTCTGACCTTCTTGTTGACGATGAAACACAGAAACGGCGTCGGAATTAAATACAAAAGGCACAATACCGACTTAAGTACAAGAAGACTGACTCACCTTACTGTCTATGTTTTGAACCGTTCCTGTGACACTAGTTATAGATTCCGATGCTTCACATGAGGTTTATGTATCCTTCTGACTGACCTTCTTATTGACGATGAAACACAGAAATTGCATCGGAATTAAATACAAAAAGCACAATGCCGACTTAAGTACATGTAGACTGACTTTCCTACTGTCTATGATTTGAACCATTCCTGTGACACAAGTTATGGATTCCGATAGTTCATTTCAGGTTTACTGTATCCCTCTGACCTTCTTATTGACGATGAAACACAGATATTGCATCGGAATTAAATACAAAAGGCACAATGCCGACTCAAGTACAAGAAAGCTGACTCTTCCTACTGTCTATGTTTTGAACCATTCCTGTGACACTAGTTATAGATTCCGATGCTTCACTCCAGGTTTACTGTATCCCTTGGACCTTCGTATTGACGATGAAACACAGAAATTGCATCGGAATTAAATACAAAAGGCACAATGCCGACTAATGTACAAGAAGACTGACTCTTCCGACAGTCTATGTTTTGAACCATTCCTGTGACTCTAGTTATAGATTCCGATGCTTCACTTCAGGTTTACTGTATCCCTCTGACCTTCCTATTGACGATGAAACACAGAAATTGCATCGGAATTAAATACAAAAAGCACAATATCGACTTAAGTACAAGAAGACTGACTCTTCTTACTGTATATGTTTTGAACCATTCCTGTGACACTAATTATAGATTCCGATGCTTCAATTCAGATCTACTGTATCCCTCTGACCGTCTTATTGACGATGAAAGACAGAAATTGCATCGGAAATAAATACAAAAGGCACAATGCCGACTTAAGTACAAGAAGACTGACTCTTCCTACTGTCTATGTTTTGAACCATTCCTGTGACACTAGTCACAAATTCCGATTCTTCACTCCAGGTATACTGTATCCCTATGACCTTCTTATTGACGATGAAACACAGAAATTGCATCGGAATTAAATACAATGGGCACAATGCCGACTTAAGTACAAGAAGACTGACTCTTCCTATTGTCTATGTTTTGAACCATTCCTTTGACACTAGTCATAGACTCCGATGCTTCACTTCAGGTTTACTGTATCCCTTGGACCTTCTTATTGACGATGAAACATAGAAACTGCATCGGAATTAAATACAAATGGCACAATACCGACATAAGTACAAGAGGACTTTCTCTTCTTACTGACTATGTTTTGACCCATTCCCATGACACTACTCATAGATTCCGATGCTTCACTTCAGGTTTACTGTATCCCTCTGACCGTCTTATTGACGATGAAACACAGAAATTGCATCGGAATTAAATACAATGGGCACAATGCCGACTACAGTACAAGAAGACTGACTCTTCTGACAGTCTATGTATTAAACCATTCCTGTGACACTAGATATAGATTTCGATGCTTCAATTCAGATCTACTGTATCCCTTGGACCCTCCTAATGACGATGAAACACAGAAATTGCATCGGAATTAAATACAATAGGCACAATGCCGACTTAAATACACGAAGACTGACTCTTCTTACTCACTATGCTTTGAACTATTCCTGTGACACTAGTTATAAATTCCGATGCTTCAGATCAGATTTACTGTATCCCTCTGACCTTCTTATTGACGATGAAACACAGAAATTACATCATAATTAAATACAAAAGGCACAATGCCGACTTAAGTACATGTAGACTGACTTTTATTACTGTCTATGTTTTGAACCATTCCTGTGACACTAGTTATAGATTCCGATGGTTCATTTCAGGTTTACTGTATCCCTTGGACCTTCTTATTGACAATGAGACACAGAAATTGCATCGAAATTAAATACAAAAGGCACAATGGCGACTTAACTACGAGAAGACTGACTCATCTTACTGTCTATGTTTTGAACCGTTCCTGTGACACTAGTTATAGATTCCGATGCTTCACATGAGGTTTATGTATCCCTCTGACTGACCTTCTTATTGACGATGAAACACAGAAATTGCATCGGAATTAAATACAAAAAGCACAATGCCGACTTAAGTACATGTAGACTGACTTTCCTACTGTCTATGATTTGAACCATTCCTGTGACACAAGTTATGGATTCCGATAGTTCATTTCAGGTTTACTGTATCCCTCTGACCTTCTTATTGACGATGAAACACAGATATTGCATCGGAATTAAATGCAAAAGGCACAATGCCGACTCAAGTACAAGAAAGCTGACTCTTCCTACTGTCTATGTTTTGAACCATTCCTGTGACACTAGTTATAAATTCCGATGCTTCAGATCAGATTTACTGTATCCCTCTGACCTTCTTATTGACGATGAAACACAGAAATTACATCATAATTAAATACAAAAGGCACAATGCCGACTTAAGTACATGTAGACTGACTTTTATTACTGTCTATGCTTTGAACCATTCCTGTGACACTAGTTATAGATTCCGATGGTTCATTTCAGGTTTACTGTATCCCTTGGACCTTCTTATTGACAATGAAACACAGAAATTGCATCGAAATTAAATACAAAAGGCACAATGGCGACTTAACTACGAGAAGACTGACTCTTGTTACTGACTATGTTTTGAACCATTCCTGTGATACTAGTTATAGATTCCGATGCTTAACTTCAGGATTACTGTATCCCTTGGACCTTCTTATTGACGATGAAACACAGAAATTGGATCGGAATTAAATACAAAGGCTCAATGAAGAATTAAGTACAAGAAGACTGACTCTTCTTACTGTCTATGTTTTGAACCATTCCTGTGACACTAGTTATAGACTCTGATGCTTCACTCCAGGTTTACTGTATCCCTTGAAACTTCTTATTGACGATGAAACACAGAAATAGCATCGGAATTAAATACAAAAGGCACAATGCCGACTTAAGTAATAGAAGTATGACTCTTCTTACTGTCTGTGTTTTGAACCATTCCTGTGAAACTAGTTATAGATTCCGATGCTTCACTCCAGGTTTACTGTATCCCTTGGACCTTCTTATTGACGACGAAACACAGAAATTGCATCGGAATTAAAAAAAAAATCACAATGCCGACTTAAGTACAAGAAGACTGACTCGTCTTACTGACTATGTTTTGAACCATTCCTGTGACACTAGTCATAGATTCCAATGCTTCACTTCAGGATTACTGTATCCCTTGGACCTTCTTATTGACGATAAAACATAGAAATTGCATCAGAAATAAATAGAAAGGTCACAATGATGACTTAAGTACAAGAAGACTGACTCTTCTTACTGACTATGATTTGAATCATACCTGTAACAGTAGTTATAGATTCCGATCATTCACTTCAGGTTAACTGTATCCCTTGGACCTTCTTATTGACGATGAACCACAGAAATTTCATCGGAATTAAATACAAAAGGCACAATACCGACTTAAGTACAAGAAGACTGACTCTTCTTACTGACTATGTTTTGAACCATTCCTGTGACACTAGTCATAGATTCCAATGCTTCACTTCAGGATTATTGTATCCCTTGGACCTTCTTATTGATGATGAAACACAGAAATGGCATCGGAATTAAATAGAAAAGGCACAATGCTGACTTAAGTACAAGAAAACTGACTCATCTTACTGTCTATGATTTGAACCGTACCTGTGACACTGGTGATAGATTCCGATGCTTCACTCCAGGTTTATTGTGTCCCTTGGACCTACTTATTGACGATGAAACACAGAAATAGCATCGGAATTAAATACAAAAAGCACAGTGCCGACTTAAGTACAAGAAAACTGACTCTTCTTATTGACTATGCTTTGAACCATTCCTGTGACACTAGTTATAGATTCCGATGCTTCACTTCAGGTTTACTGTATCCCTCTGATCTTCTTATTGACGATGAAACACAGAAATTGCATCAGAATTAAATACAAAAGGCACAATGCCGAATTAAGTACAAGAAGACTGACTCTTCTTACTGTCTATGATTTGAACCATTCCTGTGACACTAGTTATAGACTTCGAAGCTTCACTCCAGGTTTACTGTATCCCTTGGACCTTCTTATTGCCGATGAAACACAGAAATTGCATCGGAATTACATACAAAAGGCACAATGCCGACTTAAGTAAAAGATGTCTGACTCTTCTTACTGTCTATGTTTTGAACCATTCCTGTGACACTAGTTATAGATTCCGATGCTTCACTCCAGGTTTACTGTATCCCTTGGACCTTCTTATTGACGATGAAACACAAAAATTGCATCAGAATTAAATACAATAGGCAAACTGCCGACTTAAGTACAAGAAGACTGACTCTTCCTACTGTCTATGTTTTGAACCATTCCTGTGACACTAGTCATAGATTCCGATGCTTCACTTCAGGTTTACTGTATCCCTCCGACCGTCTTATTGACGACGAAACACAGAAATTGCATCGGAATTAAATAGAGAATGCACAATGCCGACTTAAGTACAAGAAGACTGACTCTTCCTACTGTCTATGCTTTGAACCATCCCTCTGACACTAGTTATTTATTCCGATGCTTCACTTCAGGTTTACTGTATCCCATGGCCCTTCTTATTGACGACGAAACACAGAAATTGCATCGGAATTAAATACAAATGCACAATACCGACTTAAGTACAAGTAGACTGACTCTTCCTACTGTCTATGTTTTCAACCATTCCAGTGACACTAGTTTTTTATTCAGTTGCTTCACTTGTTGTTTACTGTATCCCTCGGAGCTTCTTATGGACGATGAAACACAGAAATTGCATCGGAATGATATACAAAAGGCACAATGCCGACTTAAGTACAAGAAGAGTGAATCTTCCAACTCTCTATGTTTTGAACCATTCCTGTGACACTAGTTATAGATTCCGATGCTTCAGTTCAGGTTTACTGTATCCCTCTGACCTTCTTATAGACGATGAAACTCAGAAATTACATCGGAATTAAATAGAAAAGGCACAATACCGACTTAAGTACAAGAAGACTGACTCTTCTTACTGTCTATGTTTTGAACCATTCCTGTGACACTAGTTATAGATTCCGATGCTTCACATCAGGTTTACTGTATCCCTTGGACCTTCTTATTGACGATGAATCACAGAAATTGCATTGGAATTAAATAGAAAAGGCACAATGCCGACTTAACTACAAGAAGACTGACTCTTCTTACTGACTATGGTTTGAACCATTCCTGTGACACTAGTTATAGATTCCGATGCGTCACTCCAGGTTTAATGTGTCCCTTGGACCTTCTTGTTGACGATGAAACACAGAAATTGCATCGGAAGTAAATACAAAAGGCACAATGCCGACTTAAGTACTCGTCTTAGTTTCTATGCTTTGAACCGTCCCTGTGACACTAGTTATAGATTCCGATACTTCACTCCAGAATTACTGTATCCCTTGGACCTTCTTATTGACGATGAAACACAGAAATTTCATCGGAATTAAATACAAATGGCACAATGCCGAATTAAGTACAAGAAGACTGACTCTTCTTACTGTCTAGGTGTTGAACCATTCCCGTGACACTAGTTATAGATTCCGATGCTTCACTTCAGGTTTACTGTATCCCTCTGACCTTCTTATAGACGATGAAACACAGAAATTGCATCGGAATTGAATACAAAGGCTCAATGAAGAATTAAGTACAAGAAGACTGACTCTTCTTACTGTCTATGTTTTGAACCATTCCTGTGACACTAGTTATAGACTCTGATGCTTCACTCCAGGTTTACTGTATCCCTTGAAACTTCTTATTGACGATGAAACACAGAAATAGCATCGGAATTAAATACAAAAGGCACAATGCCGACATAAGTAATAGAAGTATGACTCTTCTTACTGTTTGTGTTTTGAACCATTCCTGTGAAACTAGTTATAGATTCCGATGCTTCACTCCAGGTTTACTGTATCCCTTGGACCTTCTTATTGACGACGAAACACAGAAATTGCATCGGAATTAAAAAAAAAATCACAATGCCGACTTAAGTACAAGAAGACTGACTCGTCTTACTGACTATGTTTTGAACCATTCCTGTGACACTAGTTATAGACTCTGATGCTTCACTCCAGGTTTACTGTATCCCTTGAAACTTCTTATTGACGATGAAACACAGAAATAGCATCGGAATTAAATACAAAAGGCACAATGCCGACATAAGTAATAGAAGTATGACTCTTCTTACTGTTTGTGTTTTGAACCATTCCTGTGACACTAGTTATAGATTCCGATGCTTCACTTCAGGTTTACTGCATCCCTCTGACCTTCGTATTGACGATGAAACACAGAAATTGCATCAGAATTAAATTGGAAAGGCACAATACCGACTTAAGTACAAGAAGACTGACTCTTCCTACTGTCTATGCTTTGAACCATCCCTCTGACACTAGTTTTTTATTCCGATGCTTCACTTCAGGTTTACTGTATCCCATGGCCCTTCTTATTGACGACGAAACACAGAAATTGCATCGGAATTAAATACAAATGCACAATACCGACTTAAGTACAAGAAGACTGACTCTTCCTACTGTCTATGTTTTCAACCATTCCAGTGACACTAGTTTTTTATTCAGATGCTTCACTTGTTGTTTACTGTATCCCTCGGAGCTTCTTATGGACGATGAAACACAGAAATTGCATCGGAATGATATACAAAAGGCACAATGCCGACTTAAGTACAAGAAGAGTGAATCTTCCAACTCTCTATGTTTTGAACCATTCCTGTGACACTAGTTATAGATTCCGATGCTTCAGTTCAGGTTTACTGTATCCCTCTGACCTTCTTATAGACGATGAAACTCAGAAATTACATCGGAATTAAATAGAAAAGGCACAATACCGACTTAAGTACAAGAAGACTGACTCATCTTACTGTCTATGTTTTGAACCATTCCTGTGACACTAGTTATAGATTCCGATGCTTCACATCAGGTTTACTGTATCCCTTGGACCTTCTTATTGACGACGAATCACAGAAATTCCATTGGAATTAAATAGAAAAGGCACAATGCCGACTTAACTACAAGAAGACTGACTCTTCTTACTGACTATGGTTTGAACCATTCCTGTGACACTAGTTATAGATTCCGATGCGTCACTCCAGGTTTAATGTGTCCCTTGGACCTTCTTGTTGACGATGAAACACAGAAATCGCATCGGAAGTAAATACAAAAGGTACAATGCCGACTTAAGTACTCATCTTACTTTCTATGTTTTGAACCGTCCCTGTGATACTAGTTATAGATTCCGATGCGTCACTCCAGGTTTAATGTGTCCCTTGGACCTTCTTGTTGACGATGAAACACAGAAATTTCATCGGAATTAAATACAAATGGCACAATGCCGAATTAAGTACAAGAAGACTGACTCTTCTTACTGTCTAGGTGTTGAACCATTCCCGTGACACTAGTTATAGATTCCGATGCTTCACTTCAGGTTTACTGTATCCCTCTGACCTTCTTATAGACGATGAAACACAGAAATTGCATCGGAATTAAATACAAAAGGCACAATGCCGACATCAGTACAAGAAGGCTGACTCTTCCAACTGTCTATGTTTTAAACCATTCCTGTGCCACTAGTTATAGATTCCGATGCTTCACTTCAGGTTTACTGTATACCTTGGACCTTCTTGTTGACGATGAAACACAGAAATTGCATCGGAAGTAAATACAAGAGGCACAATGCCGACTTAAGTACAAAAATACTGACTCATCTTACTTTCGATGTTTTGAACCGTCCCTGTGACACTAGTTATAGATTCCGATGCATCACTCCAGAATTACTGTATCCCTCTGACCTTCTTATTGACGATGAAACACAGAAATTGCATCGGAATTAAATACAAAAGGCACAATGCCGAATTAAGTACAAGAACACTGAATCTTCTTACTGTCTATGTGTTGAACCATTCCTGTAACACTAGTTATAGACTCCGATGCTTCACTCTAGGTTTACTGTATCCCTCTGACCTTCTTATTGACGATGAAACACAGAAATTGCTTCGGAATTAAATACAAAAGGCACAATGCCGACTTAAGTAAAAGAAGATTGACTCTTCCTACGGTCTATGTTATGAACCTTTCCTGTGACACTAGTTATAGATTCCGATGCTTCACTTCAGGTTTACTGTATCCCTGTGATCTTCTTATTGACGATGAAACACAGAAATTGCATCAGAATTAAATACAAAAGGCATAATACCGACTTTAGTACAAGAAGACTGACTCTTATTCCTGACTATATGTTGAACCATTCTTGTGACACTAGTCATAGATTCCGATGCTTAACTTCAGGATTACTGTATCCCTTGGTCCTTCTTATTGACGATCAGACACAGAAATTGCGTCGGAATTAAATACAAAAGGCACAATGCCGATATAAGTACAAGAAGACTGACACTTCTTACTGACTAAGTTTTGAACCATTCCTGTGACACTAGTTATAGATTCCAATGCTTCACTTCAGGTTTACTGTATCCCTCTGGCCATCTTATTGACGATGAAACACAGAAATTGCATCGGGATTAAAGACAATAGGAACAATGCCGACTTAAGTACAAGAGGACTGACTGTTCCTACTGTCTATGTTTTGAACCACTCCTGTGACACTAGTCATAGATTCCGATGCTTCACTTCAGGTTTACTGTATCCCTTGGACCTTCGTATAGATGATGAAACACAGAAATTGCATCGGAATTAAATACAAAAGGCACAATACCGACTTAAGTACAAGAAGACTGACTCTTCTTACTATGTTTTGAACCATTCCTGTGACACTAGTCATAGATTCCGATGCTTAACTTCAGAATTACTGTATCCCTCAGACCTTCTTATTGCCGATGAAAGACAGATATTGCATCGGAATTAAATACAAAAGGCACAATGCCGACTAAAGTACAAGAAGACTGACTCTTCTTACAGTCTATGTTTTGAACCATTAATGTGACACTAGTTATGGACTCCGATGCTTCACTCCAGGTTTACTGTATCCCTTGGACCTTCTTATTGACGATGAAACACAGAAATAGCATCGGAAATAAATACTAAAGGCACAATGCCCACTTAAGTAAAACAAGTCTGACTCTTCTTACTGTCTGTGGTTTGAACCATTCCTGTGACACTAGTTGTATATTCCGATGCTTAACTCCAGGTTTACTGTATACCTTGGACCTTCTTAATGACGATGAAACACAGAAATTGCATCAGAATTAAATACAAGAAGCACAATGATGACTTAAGTACAAAAATACAGATTCATCTTACTGTCTATGTTTTGAACCGTCCCTGTGACACTAGTTATAGATTCCCATGCTTCACTTGAGGTTAACTGTATCCCTTGGACCTACTTATTGACGATGAAACACAGAAATTGCATCGGAAATAAATACAAAAAGCACAATGCCGACTTAAGTACAAGAAGACTGACTCTTCTTACTGACTATGATTTGAACCATTCCTGTTACACTAGTTATAGATTCCAATGCGTCACTTCAGGTTTACAGTATCCCTCTGACCTTCTTAATGACGATGAAACACAGAAATACAATCAGAATTAAATTCAAAAGGCACAATGCCGAATTTCGTACCAGAAGACTGACTCTCCTTACTGTCTATGTTTTGAACCATTCCTGTGACACGAGATATAGACTCCGATGCTTCACTCCAGTTTTACTGTATCCCTTGGACCTTCGTATTGACGATGAAACACAGATATTGCATCGGAATTAAATGCAAAATGCACAATGCCGATTTAAGTACAAGAAGACTGACTCTTATTACTGTCTATGCTTTGAACCATTCGTGTGACTCTAGTTATAGATTCCGATGCTTCACTTCAGGTTTACTGTATCCCTCTGACTGTCTTTTTGACGATGAAACACAGAAATTGCATCGGAATTAAATACAAAAGGCAGAATGCCGACTTAAGTACAAGAAGACTGACTCTTCTTACTGTCAATGCTTTGAACCATTCCTGTGACACTAAATATAGATTCCGATGCTTCACATCATATTTACTGTATCCCTCTGACCTTCTTATTGACGATGATACACAGAAATTGCATCGGAATTAAATACAAAAGGCACAATGCCGACTTAAGTACATGTAGACTGACTTTTCCTACTGTCTATGTTTTGAACCATTCCTGTGACACTAGTTATTGATTCCGATGGTTCATTTCAGGTTTACTGTATCCCTTGGACCTTCTTATTGACGATGAAACACAGAAATTGCATCGGAATTAGATACAAAAGGCACAATGCCTACTTAACTACAAGAAGACTGACTCTTCTTACTGACTATGCTTTGAACCATTCCTGTGACACTAGTTATAGATTCTGATGCTTAACTTCAGGTTTACTGTATCCCTTGGACCTTCTTATTGTCGATGAAACACAGAAATTGCATCAGAATTAAATACAAAGGCTCAATGACGAATTAAGTAAAAGAAGTCTTACTCTTCTTACTGTCTGTGCTTTTAAGCATTCCTGTGACACTATTTATAGATTCCGATGGTTCACTCCAGGTTTACTGTATCCCTTGGACCTTCTTATTGACGATGAAACACAGAAATTCCATCAGAATTAAATAGAAAATTCACAATGATGACTTAAGTAAATGAAGACTGACTCTTCTTTCTGACAATGTTTTGAACCATTCCTGTGACACTGGTTATAGATAACGATGCATCATTTCAGGTTTATTGTATCCCTTGGACCTTCGTATTGACGATGAAACACAGAAATGCATCGGAATTATATAGAAAAGGCACAATACCGACTTAAGTACTAGAAGACTGACTCCTCTTACTGACAATGTTTTGAACCATTCCTGTGATACTAGTTATAGATTCCGATGCTTCACTCCAGGTTTACTGTATTCCTTGGACCTTCTTATTGACGATGAAACACAGAAATTGCATCGGAATTAAATACAAAAGGCACAATGCCGACCAATGTACAAGATGACTGACTCTTCTTACTGTCTATAATTTGAATCATTCCTGTGACACTAGATATAGATTGCGATGCTTCAATTCAGATCTACTGTATCCCTTGGACCCTCCTAATGACGATGAAACACAGAAATTACATCATAATTAAATACAAAAGGCACAATGCCGACTTAAGTACATCTAGACTGACTTTTATTACCGTCTATGTTTTGAACCATTCCTGTGACACTAGTTATAGATTCCGATGGTTCATTTCAGGTTTACTGTATCCCTGGACCTTCTTACTGACAATGAAACACAGAAATTGCATCGAAATTAAATACAAAAGGCACAATGCCGACTTAACTACGAGAAGACTGACTCTTCTTACTGACTATGTTTTGAACCATTCCTGTGATACTAGTTATAGATTCCGATGCTTAACTTCAGGATTACTGTATCCCTTGGACCTTCTTATTGACGATGAAACACAGAAATTGCATCGGAATTAAATACAAAGGCTCAATGCCGAATTAAGTACAAGAAGACTGACTCTTCTTACTGTCTATGTTTTGAACCCTTCCTGTGACACTAGTTATAGACTCTGATGCTTCACTCCAGGTTTACTGTATCCCATGAAACTTCTTATTCACGATGAAACACAGAAATAGCATCGGAATTAAATACAAAAGGCACAATGCCGACTTAAGTAATAGAAGTATGACTCTTCTTACTGTCTGTGTTTTGAACCATTCCTGTGACACTAGTTATAGTTTCCGATGCTTCTCTCCAGGTTTACTGTATCCCTTGGACCTTCGTATTGACGATGTAACACAGAAATTGCATCGGAATTAAATACGAAAAGCACAATGCCGACTTAAGTACTAGAAGACTGACTCGTCTTACTGACTATGTTTTGAACCATTCCTGTGACACTAGTCATAGATTCCAATGCTTCACATCAGGATTACTGTATCCCTTGGACCTTCTTATTGACGATAAAACATAGAAATTGCATCAGAAATAAATAGAAAGGTCACAATGATGACTTAAATACAAGAAGACTGACTCTTCTTACTGACTATGATTTGAATCATACCTGTAACACTAGTTATAGATTCCGATCATTCACTTCAGGTTAACTGTATCCCCTGGACCTTCTTATTGACGATGAAACACAGAAATTTCATCGGAATTAAATACAAAAGGCACAATACCGACTTAAGTACAAGAAGACTGACTCTTCTTACTGACTATGTTTTGAACCATTCCTGTGACACTAGTCATAGATTCCAATGCTTCACTTCAGGATTACTGTATCCCTTGGACCTTCTTATTGATGATGAAACACAGAAATGGCATCGGAATTAAATAGAAAAGGCACAATGCTGACTTAAGTACAAGAAAACTGACTCATCTTACTGTCTATGATTTGAACCGTACCTGTGACACTAGTTATAGATTCCGATGCTTCACATCAGGTTTACTGTATCCCTCTGACCTTCTTATTGACGATGAAACACAGAAATTGCATCAGAATTAAATACAAAAGGCACAATGCCGAATTAAGTACAAGAAGACTGACTCTTCTTACTGTCTATGATTTGAACCATTCCTGTGACACTAGTTATAGACTTCGAAGCTTCACTCCAGGTTTACTGTATCCCTTGGACCTTCTTATTGCCGATGAAACACAGAAATTGCATCGGAATTACATACAAAAGGCACAATGCCGACTTAAGTAAAAGATGTCTGACTCTTCTTACTGTCTATGTTTTGAACCATTCCTGTGACACTAGTTATAGATTCCGATGCTTCACTCCAGGTTGACTGTATCCCTTGGACCTTCTTATTGACGATGAAACACAAAAATTGCATCAGAATTAAATACAATAGGCAAACTGCCGACTTAAGTACAAGAAGACTGACTCTTCCTACTGTCTATGTTTTGAACCATTCCTGTGACACTAGTCATAGATTCCGATGCTTCACTTCAGGTTTACTGTATCCCTCCGACCGTCTTATTGACGACGAAACACAGAAATTGCATCGGAATTAAATAGAGAATGCACAATGCCGACTTAAGTACAAGAAGACTGAAGCTTCCAACTCTCTATGTTTTGAACCATTCCTGTGACACTAGTTATAGATTCCGATGCTTCAGTTCAGGTTTACTGTATCCCTCTGACCTTCTCAGTGACGATGAAACACAGAAATTGCATCGGAAGTAAATACAAAAGGCACAATGCCGACTTAAGTAAAAGAAGATTGACTTTTCCTACGGTCTATGTTTTGAACCTTTCCTGTGACACTAGTTATAGATTCCGATGCTTCACTTCAGGTTTACTGTATCCCTGTGATCTTCTTATTGACGATGAAACACAGAAATTGCACCAGAATTAAATACATAACGCATAATACCGACTTAAGTACAAGAAGACTGACTCTTATTCCTGACTATATGTTGAACCATTCTTGTGACACTAGTCATAGATTCCGATGCTTAACTTCAGGATTACTGTATCCCTTGGACCTTCTTATTGACGATGAGACACAGAAATTGCGTCGGAATTAAATACAAAAGGCACAATGCCGATATAAGTACAAGAAGACTGACACTTCTTACTGACTAAGTTTTGAACCATTCCTGTGACACTAGTTATAGATTCCAATGCTTCACTTCAGGTTTACTGTATCCCTCTGGCCTTCTTATTGACGATGAAACACAGAAATTGCATCGGGATTAAAGACAATAGGCACAATGCCGACTTAAGTACAAGAAGACTGACTGTTCCTACTGTCTATGTTTTGAACCACTCCTGTGACACTAGTCATAGATTCCGATGCTTCACTTCAGGTTTACTGTATCCCTTGGACCTTCTTATAGATGATGAAACACAGAAATTGCATCGGAATTAAATACAAAAGGCACAATACCGACTTAAGTACAAGAAGACTGACTCTTCTTACTATGTTTTGAACCATTCCTGTGACACTAGTCATAGATTCCGATGCTTAACTTCAGAATTACTGTATCCCTCAGGCCTTCTTATTGCCGATGAAAGACAGATATTGCATCGGAATTAAATTCAAAAGGCTCAATGCCGACTAAAGTACAAGAAGACTGACTCTTCTGACAGTCTATGTTTGAACCATTCCTGTGACACTACTTTTAGCTTCCGATGCTTCACTTTAGCTTTACTGTATCCCTTGCCCTTCTTATTGACGATGAAACACATAAATTGCATCGGAATTATATAGAAAAGGCACAATGCCGACTTAAGTACAGGAATACTGACTCATCTTACTGTCTATGTTTTGAACCGTCTCTGTCACACTAGTTATACATTCCGATGCTTTACTCCAGGTTTGCTGTATCCCTTGGACCTTCTTATTGACGTTGAAACACAGACATGGCATCGGAATTAAATACAAAAGGCACAACGCCGACTTAAGTACAAGAAGACTGACTCTTCTTACTGACTATGTTTTGAACCATTTCTGTGACACTAGTTATAGATTCCGATGCTGCACTTCGGGTTTACTGTGTCCCTCTGACCTTCTTATTGACGATGAAACACAGAAATTGCATCGGAATTAAATACAAAAGGCACAATGCCGAATTAAGTACAAGAAGACTGACTCTTCTTACTCTCTATGTGTTGAACCATTCCTGTGACACTAGTTATAGCTTCCGATTCTTCACTTCAGGTTTACTGTATCCCTCTGACCTTCTTATTGACGATGAAACACAGAAATTGCATCGGAATTAAATACAAAAGGCACAATGCCGACTTAAGGACAAGAAGACTGACTCTTCCGACTGTCTATGTTTTGAACCATTCCTGTGACACTCGATATAGATTCCGATGCTTCACTCCAGGTTTACTGTGTCCCTTGGACCTTCTTATTGACGATGAAACACAGAAATAGCATCGGAATTAAATACAATAGTCACAATGCCGACTTAAGTACAAGAAGACTGACTCTTCCCACTGTCTAAGATTTGGACCATTCCAGTGACACTAGTTATAGATTCCGATGCTTCACTTCAGGTCTACTGTATCCCTTGGACCTTCTTATTGACGATGAAACACAGAAATTGTATCGGAATTAAATACAAAAGGCACAATACCGACTTAAGTACAAGAAGACTGACTCTTCTTACTGACTATGTTTTGAACCATTCCTGTGACACTAGTCATAGATTCCAATGCTTCACTTCAGGATTACTGTATCCCTTGGACCTTCTTATTGATGATGAAACACAGAAATGGCCTCGGAATTAAATAGAAAAGGCACAATGCTGACTTAAGTACAAGAAAACTGACTCATCTTACTGTCTATGATTTGAACCGTACCTGTGACACTAGTTATAGATTCCGATGCTTCACTTCAGGTTTACTGTATCCCTCCGACCTTCTTATTGACGATGAAACACAGAAATTGCATCAGAATTAAATACAAAAGGCACAATGCCGAATTAAGTACAAGAAGACTGACTCTTCTTACTGGCTATGATTTGAACCATTCCTGTGACACTAGTTATAGACTTCGAAGCTTCACTCCAGGTTTACTGTATCCCTTGGACCTTCTTATTGCCGATGAAACACAGAAATTGCATCGGAATTACATACAAAAGGCACAATGCCGACTTAAGTAAAAGATGTCTGACTCTTCTTACTGTCTATGTTTTGAACCATTCCTGTGACACTAGTTATAGATTCCGATGCTTCACTCCAGGTTGACTGTATCCCTTGGACCTTATTGACGATGAAACACAAAAATTGCATCAGAATTAAATACAATAGGCAAACTGCCGACTTAAGTACAAGAAGACTGACTCTTATTCCTGACTATATGTTGAACCATTCTTGTGACACTAGTCATAGATTCCGATGCTTAACTTCAGGATTACTGTATCCCTTGGACCTTCTTATTGACGATGAGACACAGAAATTGCGTCGGAATTAAATACAAAAGGCACAATGCCGATATAAGTACAAGAAGACTGACACTTCTTACTGACTAAGTTTTGAACCATTCCTGTGACACTAGTTATAGATTCCAATGCTTCACTTCAGGTTTACTGTATCCCTCTGGCCTTCTTATTGACGATGAAACACAGAAATTGCATCGGGATTAAAGACAATAGGCACAATGCCGACTTAAGTACAAGAAGACTGACTGTTCCTACTGTCTATGTTTTGAACCACTCCTGTGACACTAGTCATAGATTCCGATGCTTCACTTCAGGTTTACTGTATCCCTTGGACCTTCTTATAGATGATGAAACACAGAAATTGCATCGGAATTAAATACAAAAGGCACAATACCGACTTAAGTACAAGAAGACTGACTCTTCTTACTATGTTTTGAACCATTCCTGTGACACTAGTCATAGATTCCGATGCTTAACTTCAGAATTACTGTATCCCTCAGGCCTTCTTATTGCCGATGAAAGACAGATATTGCATCGGAATTAAATTCAAAAGGCTCAATGCCGACTAAAGTACAAGAAGACTGACTCTTCTGACAGTCTATGTTTGAACCATTCCTGTGACACTACTTTTAGCTTCCGATGCTTCACTTTAGCTTTACTGTATCCCTTGCCCTTCTTATTGACGATGAAACACATAAATTGCATCGGAATTATATAGAAAAGGCACAATGCCGACTTAAGTACAGGAATACTGACTCATCTTACTGTCTATGTTTTGAACCGTCTCTGTCACACTAGTTATACATTCCGATGCTTTACTCCAGGTTTGCTGTATCCCTTGGACCTTCTTATTGACGTTGAAACACAGACATGGCATCGGAATTAAATACAAAAGGCACAACGCCGACTTAAGTACAAGAAGACTGACTCTTCTTACTGACTATGTTTTGAACCATTTCTGTGACACTAGTTATAGATTCCGATGCTGCACTTCGGGTTTACTGTGTCCCTCTGACCTTCTTATTGACGATGAAACACAGAAATTGCATCGGAATTAAATACAAAAGGCACAATGCCGAATTAAGTACAAGAAGACTGACTCTTCTTACTCTCTATGTGTTGAACCATTCCTGTGACACTAGTTATAGCTTCCGATTCTTCACTTCAGGTTTACTGTATCCCTCTGACCTTCTTATTGACGATGAAACACAGAAATTGCATCGGAATTAAATACAAAAGGCACAATGCCGACTTAAGGACAAGAAGACTGACTCTTCCGACTGTCTATGTTTTGAACCATTCCTGTGACACTCGATATAGATTCCGATGCTTCACTCCAGGTTTACTGTGTCCCTTGGACCTTCTTATTGACGATGAAACACAGAAATAGCATCGGAATTAAATACAATAGTCACAATGCCGACTTAAGTACAAGAAGACTGACTCTTCCCACTGTCTAAGATTTGGACCATTCCAGTGACACTAGTTATAGATTCCGATGCTTCACTTCAGGTCTACTGTATCCCTTGGACCTTCTTATTGACGATGAAACACAGAAATTGTATCGGAATTAAATACAAAAGGCACAATACCGACTTAAGTACAAGAAGACTGACTCTTCTTACTGACTATGTTTTGAACCATTCCTGTGACACTAGTCATAGATTCCAATGCTTCACTTCAGGATTACTGTATCCCTTGGACCTTCTTATTGATGATGAAACACAGAAATGGCCTCGGAATTAAATAGAAATGGCACAATGCTGACTTAAGTACAAGAAAACTGACTCATCTTACTGTCTATGATTTGAGCCGTACCTGTGACACTAGTTATAGATTCCGATGCTTCACTTCAGGTTTACTGTATCCCTCCGACCTTCTTATTGACGATGAAACACAGAAATTGCATCAGAATTAAATACAAAAGGCACAATGCCGAATTAAGTACAAGAAGACTGACTCTTCTTACTGGCTATGATTTGAACCATTCCTGTGACACTAGTTATAGACTTCGAAGCTTCACTCCAGGTTTACTGTATCCCTTGGACCTTCTTATTGCCGATGAAACACAGAAATTGCATCGGAATTACATACAAAAGGCACAATGCCGACTTAAGTAAAAGATGTCTGACTCTTCTTACTGTCTATGTTTTGAACCATTCCTGTGACACTAGTTATAGATTCCGATGCTTCACTCCAGGTTGACTGTATCCCTTGGACCTTATTGACGATGAAACACAAAAATTGCATCAGAATTAAATACAATAGGCAAACTGCCGACTTAAGTACAAGAAGACTGACTCTTCCTACTGTCTATGTTTTGAACCATTCCTCAGACACTAGTCATAGATTCCGATGCTTCACTTCAGGTTTACTGTATCCCTCCGACCGTCTTATTGCCGATGAAAGACAAATATTGCATCGGAATTAAATACAAAAGGCACAATGCCGACTAAAGTACAAGAAGACTGACTCTTCTGACAGTCTATGTTTGAACCATTCCTGTGACACTACTTTTAGCTTCCGATGCTTCACTTCAGCTATACTGTATCCCTTGGACCTTCTTATTGACGATGAAACACATAAATTGCATCGGAATTATATAGAAAAGGCACAATGCCGACTTAAGTACAGGAATACTGACTCATGTTACTGTCTATGTTTTGAACTGTCTCTGTGACACTAGTTATACATTCCGATGCTTTATTCCATGTTTGCTGTATCCCTTGGACCTTCTTATTGACGTTGAAAGACAGACATTGCATCGGAATTAAATACAGAAGTCACACCGCCGACTTAAGTACAAGAAGACTGACTCTTCTTACTGACTATGTTTTGAACCATTTCTGTGACACTAGTTATAGATTCCGATGCTGCACTTTAGGTTTACTGTGTCCCTCTGACCTTCTTATTGTCGATGAAACACAGAAATTGCATCGGAATTAAATACAAAAGGCACAATGCCGAATTAAGTACAAGAAGACTGACTCTTCAGACTGTCTATGTTTTGAACCATTCCTGTGACACTCGATATAGACTCCGATGCTTCACTCCAGGTTGACTGTATCCCTTGGACCTTCTTCGTGACGATGAAACACAGAAATTGCATCGCAATTACATACAAAAGGCCAACTGCCGACTTAAGTACAAGAAGACTGACTCTTCCGACTGTCTATGTTTTGAACCATTCCTGTGACACTAGTCATAGGTTCCGATGCTTCACTTCAGGTTTACTGTATCAATTGGACCTTCTTATTACGATGAAACACAGAAATTGCATCGGAATTAAATACAAAAGGCGCAATACCGACTTAAGTACAAGATGACTGACTCTTCCTACTGACTATGTTTTGAACCATTCCTGTGACACTAGTCATAGACTCCGATGCTTCACTTCAGGTTTACTGTATCCCTCCGACCGTCTTTTTGACGACGAAACACAGAAATTGCATCGGAATTAAATAGAGAATGCACAATGCCGACTTAAGTACAAGAAGACTGACTCTTCTTACTGACTATGTTTGAACCATTCCTGTGACACTAGGCATAGATTCCGATGCTTCACACCAGGTTTTCTGTATCCCTCTGACCGTCTTATTGACGATGAAACAGAGAAAATGCATCGGAATTAAATAGAAAACGCACAATGCCGACATAAGTACAAGAAGACTGAATCTTCCAACTCTCTATGTTTTGAACCATTCTTGTGACACTAGTTATAGATTCCGATGCTTCACTTCAGGTTTTCCGTATCCCTCTGACCTTCTTATTGACGATGAAACACAGAAACTGCATCGGCATTAAATAGAAAAGGCACAATACCGACTTAAGTACAAGAAGACTGACTCTTCCTTCTGTCTATGTTCTCATCCATTCCTGTGACACTTGTATTTTATTCAGATGCTTCACTTGAGGTTTACTGTTACCCTCGGACCTTCTTATGGACGATGAAACACAGATATTGCATCGGAAGAAAATACAAGAGGCACAATACCGACTTAAGGGCAAGAAAACTGAATCTTCCAACTCTCTATGTTTTGAACAATTCCTGTGAGACTAGTTATAGATTCCGAAGCTTGACATCAGGTTTACAGTATCCCTCGGACCTTCTTATTGACGATGTAACACACAAATTGCATCGGAATTATATACAAAAGCCACAATGCCGACTTAAGTACAAGAAGACTGACTCTTCTTACTGACTATGTTTTGAACCATTCCTGTGACACTAGTTATAGATTCTGATGGTTCATTTCAGGTTTACTGTATCCCTTGGACCTTCTTATAGACGATGAAACACAGAAATTGCATCGGAATTATATACAAAAGGCACAATACCGACTTAAGTACAAGAAGACTGACTCTTCTTACTGACTATGTTTTGAACCATTCCTGTGACACAAGTCACAGATCCCGATGCTTAACTTCAGAATTACTGTATTCCTCAGACCTTCCTATTGCCGATGAAACACAGATATTGCATCGGAATTAAATGCAAAAGGCACAAGCCGACTAAAGTACATGAAGACTGACTCTTCTGACAGTCTATGTTTTGAACCATTCCTGTGACACTAGTTTTAGCTTCCGATGCTTCACTTCAGGTTTACTGTATCCCTCGGACCCTCTTATTGACGATGAAACAAATAAATTGCATCGGAATTAAATAGAAAAGCCACAATGCCGACTTAAGTACAGGAATACTGACTCATCTTACTGTCTATGTTTTCAACCGTCAATGTGACACTAGTTATACATTCCGATGCTTCACTCCAGGTTTGCTGTATCCCTTGGACCCTCTTATTGACGTTGAAACACAGACATTGCATCCGAATTAAATACAAAAGGCACAACGCCGACTTAAGTACAAGAAGACTGACTCTTCCTGCTGACTATGTTTTGAACCATTTCTGTGACACTAGTTATAGATTCCGATGCTGCACTTCACGTTTACTGTATCCCTCTGACCTTCTTATTGACGATGAAACACAGAAATTTCATCGGAATTAAATACAAAAGGCACAATGCCGAATTAAGTACAAGAAGACTGACACTTCTTACTGTCTATGCTTTAAACCATTCCCGTGACACTAGTTATAGATTCCGATGCTTAACTTCAGGTTTACTGTATCCCTCCGACCTTCTTATTGACGATGAAACACAGACATTGCATCGGAACTAAATACAAAAGGCACAATGCCGACTTAAGAACAAGAAGACTGACTCTTCCGACTGTTTATGTTTTGAACCATTCCTCTGACACTCGATATAGATTCCGATGCTTCACTCCAGGTTTACTGTGTCCCTTGGACCTTCTTATTGACGATGAAACACAGAAATTGTATCGGAATTAAATACAAAAGGCAAAATATCGACTTAAGTACAAGAAGACTGACTTTTCTTACTGACTATGTTTGAACCATTCCTGTGACACTAGGCATAGATTCCGATGCTTCACACCAGGTTTTCTGTATCCCTCTGACCGTCTTATTGACGATGAAACAGAGAAAATGCATCGGAATTAAATAGAAAATGCACAATACCGACTTAAGTACAAGAAGACTGACTCTTCCTTCTGTCTATGTTCTCAACCATTCCTGTGACACTAGTTTTTTATTCAGATGCTTCACTTGAGCTTTACTGTATCCCTCGAACCTTCTTATGGACGATGAAACACAGATATTGCATCGGAATGAAATACAAAAGGCACAATGCCGACTTAAGTGCAAGAAAACTGAATCTTCCAACTCTCTATGTTTTGAACCATTCGTGAAACACTAGTTATGGATTCCGATGCTTCACTTAAGGTTTACTGTATCCCTCTGACCTTCGTATTGACGATGAATCACAGAAATTGCATTGGAATTGAATAGAAAAGGCACAATGCTGACTTAACTACAAGAAGACTGACTCTTCTTACTGACTATGTTTTGAACCTTTCCTGTGACGCTAGTTATAGATTCCGATGCTTAACTTCAGGATTACTGTATCCCACTGACCTTCTTACTGACGATGAAACACAGAAATTGAATCGGAAATAAATACAAAAAGCAGAATGCCGACTAAAGTACAAGAATACTGACTCATCTTACTGTCTATGTTTTGAACCGTCCCTGTGACACTAGTTACAGATTCCGATGCTTCACTCCAGGTTACTGTATCCCTTGGACCTTCGTGTTGACGATGAAACACAGGAATTGCATCGGAATTAAATACAAAAGGCACAATTCCGACATAAGTACAAGAAGACTGACTCTTCTTACTGACTATGTTTTGAACCATTCCAGTGACACTAGTTATAGATTCCGATGCTTCACATCAATTTTACTGTATCCCTCTGACCTTCTTATGGACGATGAGACACAGAAATTGCATCGGAGTTAAATGCAATAGGCACAATGCCGACTTAACTACAAGAAGACTGACTGTTCCTACTGTCTATGTTTTGAATCACTCCTGTGACACTAGTCATAGATTCCGATGCTTCACTTCAGGTTTACTGTATCCCTTGGACCTTCTTATAGACGATGAAACACAGAAATTGCATCGGAATTAAATACAAAAGGCACAGTACCGACTTAAGTACAAGAAGACTGACTCTTCTGACAGTCTATGTTTTGAACCATTCCTGTGACACTAGTTTTAGCTTCCGATGCTTCACTTCAGGTTTACTGTATCCCTCGGACCCTCTTATTGACGATGAAACACATAAATTGCATCGGAATTAAATAGAAAACACAATGCCGACTTAAGTACAGGAATACTGACTCTTCCTGCTGACTATGTTTTGAACCATTTCTGTGACACTAGTTATAGATTCCGATGCTTAACTTCAGGTTTACTGTATCCCTCCGACCTTCTTATTGACGATGAAACACAGACATTGCATCGGAACTAAATACAAAACGCACAATGCAGACATAAGTACAAGAAGACTGACTTTTCCGACTGTCAATGTTTTGAACCAATCCTGTGACACTAGTTATAGATTCCGATGCTTCACTCCAGGTTTACAGTGTCCCTTGGACCTTCTTATTGACGATGAAACACAGAAATTGAATCGGAATTAAATACAATAGGCTAATGCCGACTTAAGTACAAGAAGACTGACACTTCCCACTGTCTAGGTTTTGAACCATTCCTGTGACACTAGTTATAGATTCCGATGCATCACTTCAGGTTTACTGTATGCCTTGGACCTTCGTATTGACGATGAAACACAGCAATTGCATCGGAATTAAATACAAAAGGCACAATGCCAACTTAAGAACAAAAAGACTGACTCTTCTCAATGTCTATGTTTTGAACCATTCCTGTGACTCTAGTTATAGATTCCGATGCTTCACTTCAGGTTTACTGTATCCCTCTGATTTTCTTATTGACGATGAAACACAGAAATTGCTTCGGAATTAAATACAAAGGGCACAATGCCGACTTAAGTAAAAGAAGACTGACTCTTCCTACGGTCTATGTTTTGAACCATTTCTGTGACACTAGTTATAGATTCCGATGCTTCACTTCAGGTTTACTGTATCCCTGTGACCTTTTTATTGACGATGAAACACAGAAATTGCATCAGAATTAAATACAAAAGGCATATACCGACTTAAGTACAAGAAGACTGACTCTTATTCCTGACTATATTTTGAACCATTCCTGTGACACTAGTCATAGATTCCGATGCTTAACTTCTGGATTACTGTATCCCTTGGACCTTCTTTTTGACGATGAAACACAGATATTGCATCGGAATTAAAAACAATAGGCACAATGCCGACGTAAGTACAAGAAGACTGACTGTTCCTACCGTATATGTTTTGAACCACACCTGTGACACTAGTCATAGATTCCGATGCATCACTTCAGGTTTACTGTATCCCTTGGACCTTCTTATAGACGATGAAACACAGAAATTGCATCGGAGTTAAATACAAAAGGCACAATACCGACTAAAGTACAAGAAGACTGACTCTTCTGACAGTCTGAGTTTTGAACCATTCCTGTGACACTAGTTTTAGCTTCCGATGCTTCACTTCAGGTTTACTGTATCCCTTGGACCTTCTTATTGACGATGAAACACATAAATTGCATCGGAATTTTATAGAAAAGGCACAATCCCGACTTAAGTACAGGAATACTGACTCATCTTACTGTCTATGTTTGGAACCGTCTCTGTGACACTAGTTATACATTCCGATGCTTCACTCCAGGTTTGCTGTATCCCTTGGACCTTCTTATTGACGTTGAAACACAGACATAGCATCGGAATTAAATACAAAAGGCACAACGCCGACTTAAGTACAAGAAGACTGACTCCTCTTACTGACTATGTTTTGAACCATTCCTGTGACACTAGTTATAGATTCCGATGCTGCACTTCAGGTTTACTGTATCCTTCTGTCCTTCTTATTGACGATGAAACACAGAAATTGCATCGGAATTAAATACAAAAGGCACAATGCCGAATTAAGTACAAGGAGACTGGCTCTTCTTACTGTCTATGTGTTGAACCATTCCTGTGACACTAGTTTTTTTATTCAGATGCTGCACTTGAGGTTTACTGTATCCCTCGGACCTTTTTATGGACGATGAAACACAGATATTGCATCGGAATGAAATACAAAAGGCACAATGCCGACTTAAGTGCAAGAAAACTGAATCTTCCAACTCTCTATGTTTTGAACCATTCCTGTGCACTAGTTATAGATTCCGATGCTTCAGTTCAGGTTTACTGTATCCCTCTGAACTTCTTATAGACGATGAAACACAGAAATTGCATCGGAATTAAATAGAAAAGGCACAATACCGACTTAAGTACAAGAAAGCTGACTCTTCCTACTGTCTATGTTTTGAACCATTCCTGTGACACTAGTTATAGATTCCGATGCTTGACATCAGGTTTACTGTATCCCTTGGACCTTCTTATTGACTATGTAACACACAAATTGCATCGGAATTATATACAAAAGCCACAATGCCGACTTAAGTACAAGAAGACTGACTCTTCTTACTGACTATGTTTTGAACCATTCCTGTGACACTAGTTATAGATTCCGATGGTTCATTTCAGGTTTACTGTATCCCTTGGACCTTCTTATTGACGATGAAACACAGAAATTGCATCGGAATTAAATACAAAAGGCACACGGCCGACTTAAGTACAAGAAAACTGACTCTTCCAACTGTCTATGTTTTGAACCATTTGTGAAACACTAGTTATGGATTCCGAAGCTTCACTTAAGGTTTACTGTATCCCTCTGACCTTCGTATTGACGATGAATCACAGAAATTGCATTGGAATTGAATAGAAAAGGCACAATGCCGACTTAACTACAAGAAGACTGACTCTTCTTACTGTCTATGTTTTGAACCATCCCTGTGACACTAGTTATAGATTCCGAAGCTTCACTCCAGGTTTTACTGTATCCCTATGACCTTCTTATGGACGATGAGACACAGAAATTGCATCGGAATTAAATACAAAAGGCACAATGCCGAATTAAGTACAAGAAGACTGACTCTTCTTACAGTCTATGTGTTGAACCATTCCCGTGACACTAGTTATAGATTCCGATGCTTAACTTCAGGTTTACTGTATCCCTCCGACCTTCTTATTGACGATGAAACACAGACATTGCTTCGGAATTAAATACAATAGGCACAATGCCGACTTAAGTACAAGAAGACTGACACCTCCCACTGTCTAAGTTTTGAACCATTCCTGTGACACTAGTTATAGATTCCGATGGATCACTTCAGGTTTACTGTATCCCTTAGACCTTCGTATTGACGATGAAACACAGAAATTGCATCGGAAGTAAATACAAAAGGCACAACGCGGACTTACGTACAAGAAAACTGACTCCTCTTACTGTCTATGTTTTGAACCGTCTCTGTGACACTAGTTATACATTCCGATGCTTCACTCCAGGTTTGCTGTATCCCTTGGACCTTCTTATTGACGTTGAAACACAGACATTGCATCGGAAGTAAATACAAAAGGCACAACGCGGACTTAAGTACAAGAAAACTGACTCCTCTTACTGACTATGTTTTGAACCATTTCTGTGACACTAGTTATAGATTCCGATGCTGCACTTCAGGTTTACTGTATCCCTCTGACCTTCTTATTGACGATGAAACACAGAAATTGCATCGGAATTAAATACAATAGGCGCAATGCCGACTTAAGTACAAGAAGACTGACTCTTCTTACTGACTATGATATGATCAATACCTGTGGCACTAGTCATAGATTCCGATGCTTAACTTCAGGATTACTGTATCCCTTGGACCTTCTTATTGACCATGAAACACAGAAATTGCATCGGAATTAAATACAAAAGGCACAATGCCGACTTAAGTACAAGAAGACTGACTCTTCTTACTGACTATGTTTGAACCATTCCTGTGACACTAGTTATTGATTCCGATGCTTCATTTCATGTTTACTGTATCCCTCTGACCTTCTTATTGACGATTAAACACAGAAATTGCATCGGAATTACATACAAAAGGCACAATGCCGAATTAAGTACAAGAAGACTGACTCTTCTTACTGGCTATGTTTGAAACTTTCCTGTGACACTAGTTATAGACTCCGATGCTTCACTCCAGGTTTACTTTATCCCTTGGACCTTCTTCTTGACGATGAAACACAGAAATTGCATCGGAATTACATACAAAATGCGAATTGCCGACTTAAGTACAAGAAGACTGACTCTTCCTAGCGTCTATGTTTGAACCATTCCTGTGACACTAGTCATAGATTCCGATGATTCACTTCAGGTTTACTGTATCAATTGGACCTTCTTATTGACAATGAAACACAGAAATTGCATCGCAATTAAATACAAAAGGCGCAATACCGAATTAAGTACAAGATGACTGACTCTTCTTACTGACTATGTTTTGAACAATTCCTGTGACACTAGTTTTTTATTGCGATGCTTCACTTCAGGTTTACTGTATCCCTTGGCCCTTCTTATTGACGATGAAACACAGAAATTGCATCGGAATTAAATAGAAAAAGCACAATGCCGAATTAAGTACAAGAAGACTGACTCTTCCTACTGTCTATGTTTTGAACCATTCCTGTGACACTAGTTATAGACTCCGATGCTTCACTCCAGGTTTACTGTATCCCTTGGACCTTCTTATTGACGATGAAACATAGAAAAAGCATCGGAATTAAATACAAAAGGCACAATGCCCACTTAAGTAAAACAAGTCTGACTCTTCTTACTGACTATGTTTTGAACCATTCCTGTTACACTAGTTATAGATTCCAATGCATCACTTCAGGTTTACAGTATCCCTCTGACCTTCTTAATGACAATGAAACACAGAAATTGCATCAGAATTAAATACAAAAGGCACAATGCCGAATTAAGTACAAGAAGACTTACTCTCCTTACTGTCTATGTTTTGAACCATTCCTGTGACACTAGTTATAGACTCCAATGCTTCACTCCAGTTTTACTGTATGCCTTGGACCTTCTTGTTGACGATGAAACACAGAAATAGCATCGGAATTAAATACAAATGGCACAATGCCGACTTAAGTAAAAGAAGTCTGACTCTTCTTTCTGTCTATGGTTTGAACCATTCCTGTGACACTAGTTATAGATTCCGATGCTTCACTCCAGGTTTACTGTATACCTTGGACCTTCTTATTGACGATGAAACACAGAAATTGCATCAGAATTAAACAGAAAAGGCACAATGATGACTTAAGTACAAGAAGGCTCACTCTTCTTACTGACTGTGTTTGAACCATTTTTGTGATACTAGTTATAGATTCCGATGATTCACTTCAGGTTTACTGTATCCCTTGTACCTTCCTATTGACGATGAAACACAGAAATTGCATCGGAATTAAATACAAAAGGCACAATACCGACTTAAGTACAAGAAACCTGACTTTTCTTACTGACTATGTTTAAACCATTCCTGTGACACTAGGCATAGATTTCGATGCTTCACTTCAGGTTTACTGTATCCCTCTGACCGTCTAATTGACGATGAAACAGAGAAAATGCATGGGAATTAAATAGAAAAGGCACAATGCAGACATAAGTACAAGAAGACTGAATCTTCCAACTCTCTATGATTTGAACCATTCCTGTGACACTAGTTATAGAATCCGATGCTTGACTTCAGGTTTACTGTATCCCTCTGACCCTCTTATTGACGATGAAACACAGAAATTGCATCGGAGTAAATAGAAAAGGCACAATACTGACTTAAGTACAAGAAGACTGACTCTTCCTTCTGTCTATGTTTTCAACCATTCCTGTGACACTAGTTTTTTATTCAGATGCTTCACTTGAGGTTTACTGTATCCCTCGGACCTTCGTATGGACGATGAAACACAGAAATAGCATCGGAATGAAATACAAAAGGCACAATGCCGTCTTAAGTACAAGAAGACTGAATCTTCCAACTCTCTATGCTTTGAACCATTCCTGTGACACTACTTATAAATTCCGATGCTTCAGTTCAGGTTTACTGTATCCCTCTGTCCTTCTTATAGACGATGAAACACAGAAATTGCATCGGAATTAAATAGAAAAGGCTCAATACCGACTTAAGTACAAGAAGACTGACTCTTCTTACTGTCTACGATTTGAACCATTCCTGTGACTCTAGTTATAGACTCCAATGCTTCACTTTAGGTTTACTGTATCCCTATGAGCTTGTTATTGACGATGAAACACAGAAACTGCATCGGAATTAAATACAAAAGGCACAATACCCACTTAAGTACAAGAAGACTGACTCTTCTTACTGTCTATGTTTTGAACCATTCCTGTGACACTAGTTATAGATTCCGATGCTTCACATCAGGTTTATGTATCCCTCTGACTGACCTTCTTATTGACGATGAAACACAGAAATTGCATCGGAATTAAATACAAAAGGCACAATGCCGACTTAAGTACATGTAGACTGACTATTCCTACTGTCTATGATTTGAACCATTCCTGTGACACTAGTTATGGATTCCGATAGTTCATTTCAGGTTTACTGTATCCCTCTGACCTTCTTATTGACGATGAAACACAGATATTGCATCGGAATTAAATACAAAATGCACAATGCCGACTCAAGTACAAGCAAGCTGACTCTTCCTATTGTCTATGTTTTGAACCATTCCTGTGACACTAGTTATAGATTCCGGTGCTTCACTCCAGGTTTACTGTATCCCTCTGACCTTCTTATTGACGATGCAACACAGAAATTGCATCGGAATTAAATACAATGGGCACAATGCCGACTTAAGTACATGTAGACTGATTTTTCCTACTGTCTATAATTTGAACCAATCCTGTGACACTAGTTATGGATTCCGAACGTTCATTTCAGGTTTACTGTATCCCTTGGACCTTCTTATTGACGATGAAACACAGATATTGCATCGGAATTAAATACAAAGGGCACAATGCCGGCTTAAGTACAAGAAGGCTGACTCTTCCAACTGTCTATGTTTTAAACCATTCCTGTGCCACTAGTTATAGATTCCGATGCGCCACTTCAGGTTTACTGTATCCCTCTGACCGTCTTATTGACGATGAAACACAGAAATTGCATGGGAATGAAATGGAAAAGGCACAATGCCGACTTAAGTACTAGAAGACTGTGTCTTCCTACTGTCTATGGTTTAAACCATTACTGTGACACTAGTTATAGATTCCGAAGCTCACTGCAGGTTTACTGTATCCCTTGGACCTTCTTATTGACGATGAAACACAGAAATTGCATCGAAATTAAATACAAAAGGCACAATGCTGACTAATGTACAAGAAGACTGACTCTTCCGACAGTCTATGTTTTGAACCATTCCTGTGACACTAGTTATAGTTTCCGGCGCTTCACTCCAGGTTTACTGTATCCCTTGGACCTTCGTATTGACGATGAAACACAGAAATTGCATCGGAATTAAATATAAAAGGCACAATGCCGCCTTAAGTACAAGAAAACTGACTCTTCTTACTGTCTATGTTTTGAACCATTCCTGTGACTCTAGTTATAGATTCCGATGCTTCACTTCAGGTTTACTGTATCCCTCTGACCTTCGTATAGACGATGAAACACAGAAATTGCATCAGAGTTAAATACAAAATGCACAATACCAACTTAAGTACAAGAAGACTGACTTTTCTTACAGTCTGTGTTGGAACCATTCCTGTGACACTAGTTATAGATTCCGATGCTTCACATCAGGTTTATGTATCCCTCTGACCTTCTTATTGACGATGAAACACAGAAATTGCGTCGGAATTAAATTCAAACGGTACAATGCCGACTTAAGTACATGTAGACTGACTTTTCCTACTGTCTATGATTTGAACCATTCCTGTGACACTAGTTATGGATTCCGATCGTTCATTTCAGGTTTACTGTATCCCTCTGACCGTCTTATTGACGATGACACACAGAAATTGCATCGGAATTACATAGAAAAGGCGCAATGCCGACTTAAGTACTAGAAGACTGACTCTTCCTACTGTCTATGTTTTGAACCATTCCTGTGACACTAGTTGTAGATTCCGATGGTTCATATCAGGTTTACTGTATCCCTTGGACCTTCTTATCGACTATGAAACACAGAAATTGCATAGAAATTAAATACAAAAGGCACAATGCCGACTTAACTACAAGAAGACTGACTCTTCTTACTGACTATGTTTTGAACCATTCCTGTGACACTAGTTATAGATTGCGATGCTTAACTTCAGGATTACTGTATCCCTTGGACCTTCTTATTGACGATGTAACACAGATATTGCATCGGAATAAAATAGAAAAGGCACAATGCCGACTTAAGTACAAGAATACTGACTCATCTTACTGTCTATGTTTTGAACCGTCCCTGAGACACTAGTTATAGGTTCCGATGCTTCGCTCCACGTTTACTGTATCCCTTGGACCTTCATATTGACGATGAAACACAGAAATTGCATCGGAATTAAATACAAAAAGCACAATGCCGTCTTAAGTACTAGAAGACTGACTCTTCTTACTGACTATGATTTGAACCATTCCTGTGCCACTAGTTATAGATTCCGATGCTTCACTTCAGGTTTACTGTATCCCTCTGACCTTCTTATTGACGATGAAACACAGAAATTGCATCGGAATTAATTACAAAATGCACAATGCTGACTTAAGTATAAGATGACTGACTCTTCTTACTGTCTATGCTTTGAACCATTCCTGTGACACTACTTATAGATTCCGATGCTTCATTTCATGTTTACTGTATCCCTCTGACCTTCTTATTGACGATGAAACACAGAAATTGCATCGGAATTACATACAAAAGGCACAATGCCGAATTAAGTACAAGAAGACTGACTCTTCTTACTGTCTATGTTTGAACCTTTCCTGTGACACTAGTTATAGACTCCGATGCTTCACTCCAGGTTTACTGTATCCCTTGGACCTTCTTCTTGACGATGAAACACAGAAATTGCATCGGAATTACATACAAAATGCAAATTGCCGACTTAAGTACAAGAAGACTGACTCTTCCTAGTGTCTATTTTTGAACCATTCCTGTGACACTAGTCATAGATTCCGATGATTCACTTCAGGTTTACTGTATCAATTCGACCTTCTTATTGACAATGAAACACAGAAATTGCATCGCAATTAAATACAAAAGGCGCAATACCGAATTAAGTACAAGTTGACTGACTCTTCTTACTGACTATGTTTTGAACCATTCCTGTGACACTAGTTTTTTATTGCGATGCTTCACTTCAGGTTTACTGTATCCCCTGGCCCTTCTTATTGACGATGAAACACAGAAATTGCGTCGGAATTAAATAGAAAAAGCACAATGCCGAATTAAGTACAAGAAGACTGACTCTTCCTACTGTCTATGTTTTGAACCATTCCTGTGACACTAGTTATAGACTCCGATGCTTTACTCCAGGTTTACTGTATCCCTTGGACCTTCTTATTGACGATGAAACATAGAAATAGCATCGGAATTAAATACAAAAGGCACAATGCCCACTTAAGTAAAACAAGTCTGACTCTTCTTACTGACTATGTTTTGAACCATTCCTGTTACACTAGTTATAGATTCCAATGCTTCACTTCGGGTTTACAGTATCCCTCTGACCTTCTTAATGACAATGAAACACAGAAATTGCATCAGAATTAAATACAAAAGGCACAATGCTGAATTAAGTACAAGAAGACTAACTCTCCTTACTGTCTATGTTTTGAACCATTCCTGTGACACTAGTTATAGACTCCGATGCTTCACTCCAGTTTTACTGTATCCCTTGGACCTTCTTGTTGACGATGAAACACAGAAATAGCATCGGAATTAAATACAAAAGGCACAATACCGACTTAAGTACTAGAAGACTGACTTTTCTTACTGACTATGTTTGAACCATTCCTGTGACACTAGGCATAGATTTCGATGCTTCACTTCAGGTTTACTGTATCCCTCTGACCGTCTTATTGACGATGAAACAGAGAAAATGCCGAATTAAGTACAAGAAGACTGACTCTTCCTTCTGTCTATGTTTTCAACCATTCCTGTGACACTAGTTTTTTATTCATATGCTTCACTTGAGGTTTACTGTATCCCTTGTACCTTCCTATTGACGAAGAAACACAGAAATTGCATCGGAATTAAATACAAAAGGCACAATACCGACTTAAGTACTAGAAGACTGACTTTTCTTACTGACTATGTTTGAACCATTCCTGTGACACTAGGCATAGATTTCGATGCTTCACTTCAGGTTTACTGTATCCCTCGGACCTTCTTATGGACGATGAAACACAGAAATTGCATCGGAATGAAACACAAAAGGCACAATGCCGACTTAAGTACAAGAAGACTGAATCTTCCAACTCTCTATGTTTTGAACCATTCTTGTGACACTACTTATAGATGCCGATGCTTCAGTTCAGGTTTACTGTATCCCTCTGACCTTCTTATAGACGATGAAACACAGATATTGCATCGGAATTAAATAGAAAATGCTCAATACCGACTTAAGTACAAGAAGACTGACTATTCTTACTGTCTATGTTTTGAACCATTCCTGTGACTCTAGTTATAGATTCCGATGCTTCACTTCAGGTTTACTGTATCTCTATGTGCTGCTTATTGACGATGAAACACAGAAACTGCATCGGAATTAAATACAAAAGGCACAAAACCGACTTAAGTACAAGAAGACTGACTCTTCTTACTGCCTATGTTTTGAACCATTCCTGTGACACTAGTTATAGATTCCGATGCTTCACATCAGGTTTATGTATCCCTCTGACTGACCTTCTTATTGACGATGAAACACAGAAATTGCATCGGAATTAAATACAAAAAGCACAATGCCGACTTAAGTACATGTAGACTGACTTTACCAACTGTCTATGATTTGAACCATTCCTGTGACCCTAGTTATAGATTCCGATGCTTCACTTCAGGTTTACTGTATCCCTCTGACCTTCTTATTGACGATGAAACGCAGAAATTGCATCGGAATTAAATACAAAAGGCACAATACCGACTTAAGTACAAGAAGACTGACTCTTCTTACTGTCTATGTTTTGAACCATTCCTGTGACACTAGTTATAGATTACGATGCTTCAATTCAGGTCTACTGTATCCCTCTGACCGTCTTATTGACGATGAAACACAGACATTGCATCGGAACTAAATACAAAAGGCACAATGCCGACTGAAGTACAAGAAGACTGACTCTTCCTACTGTCTATGTTTTGAACCATTCCCGTGACACTAGTCACAAATTCCGATGCTTCACTTCAGGATTACTGTATCCCTTGGACCTTCTTATTGACGATGAAACACAGAAATTGCATCGGAATTAAATACAAAAGGCACAATGCCGACTTAAGTACAAGAAGACTGACTCTTCTTACTGTCTATGTTTTGAACCATCCCTGTGACACTAGTTATAGAGTCCGATTCTTCACTCCAGGTATACTGTATCAATATGACCTTCTTATTGTCGATGAAACACAGAAATTGCATCGGAATTAAATACAATGGGCGCAATGCCGACTTAAGTACATGTAGACAGACCTTTCCTACTGTCTATTATTTGAACCAATCCTGTGACACTAGTTATGGATTCCGAACGTTCATTTCAGGTTTACTGTATCCCTTGGACCTTCTTATTGACGATGAAACACAGATATTGCATCGGAATTAAATACAAAAGGCATAATGCTGACTAATGTACAAGAAGACTGACTCTTCCGACAGTCTATGTTTTAAACCATTCCTGTGACACTAGGTATAGTTTCCGGCGCTTCACTCCAGGTTTACTGTATCCCTTGGACCTTCGTATTGACGATGAAACACAGAAATTGCATCGGAATTAAATATAAAAGGCACAATGCCGCCTTATGTAGAAGAAAACTGACTTTTCTTACTGTCTATGTTTTGAACCTTTCCTGTGACTCTAATTATAGATTCCGATGCTTCACTTCAGGTTTACTGTATCCCTCTGACCTTCTTATAGACGATGAAACACAGAAATTGCATCGGAATTAAATAAAAAATGCACAATACCGACTTAAGTACAAGAAGACTGACTCTTCTTACAGTCTGTGTTTGAACCATTCCTGTGACACTAGTTATAGATTCCGATGCTTCACATCAGGTTTATGTATCCCTCTGACATTCTTATTGACGATGAAACACAGAAATTGCATCGGAATTAAATACAAAAGGCACAATGTCGACTTAAGTACATGTAGACTGACTTTTCCTACTGTCTATGATTTGAACCATTCTTGAGACACTAGTTATGGATTCCGATCGTTCATCTCAGGTTTACTGTATCCCTTGGACCTTCTTATTTACGATGAAACACAGATATTGCATTGGAATTAAGCACAAAAGGCACAATGCCGACTTAAGTACAAGAAGGCCGACTCTTCCAACTGTCTATGTTTTAAACCATTCCTGTGCCACTAGTTATAGATTCCGATGCGCCACTTCAGGTTTACTGTATCCCTCTGACCGTCTTATTGACGATGAAACACAGAAATTGCATCGGAATTAAATGGAAAAGGCACAATGCCGACTTAAGTACTAGAAGACTGTGTCTTCCTACTGTCTATGTTTTGAACCATTCCTGTGACACTAGTTATAGATTCCGAAGCCTCACTCCAGGTTTACTGTATCCCTTGGACCTTCTTATTGACGATGAAACACAGAAATTGCATCGAAATTAAATACAAAAGGCACAATGCTGACTAATGTACAAGAAGACTGACTCTTCCGACAGTCTATGTTTTGAACCATTCCTGTGACACTAGTTATAGTTTCCGGCGCTTCACTCCTGGTTTACTGTATCCCTTGGACCTTCGTATTGACGATGAAACACAGAAATTGCATCGGAATTTAATATAAAAGGCACAATGCCGCCTTAAGAACAAGAAAACTGACTCTTCTTACTGTCTATGTTTTGAACCATTCCTGTGACACTAGTTATAGTTTCCGGCGCTTCACTCCTGGTTTACTGTATCGCTTGGACCTTCGTATTGACGATGAAACACAGAAATTGCATCGGAATTAAATATAAAAGGCACAATGCCGCCTTAAGAACAAGAAAACTGACTCTTCTTACTGTCTATGTTTTGAACCATTCCTGTGACTCTAGTTATAGATTCCGATGCTTCACTTCAGGTTTACTGTATCCCTCTGACCTTCTTATAGACGATGAAACACAGAAATTGCATAGGAATTAAATACAAAATGCACAATGCCGACTTAAGTACAAGAAGACTGACTCTTCTTACAGTCTGTGTTTGAACCATTCCTGTGACACTAGTTATAGATTCCGATGCTTCACATCAGGTTTACTATATCCCTCTGACCTTCTTATTGACGATGAAACACAGAAATTGCATCGGAAGTAAATACAAAAGGCACAATGCCGACATAAGTACAAGAAGGCTGACTCTTCAAACTGTCAATGTTTTAAACCATTCCTGTGCCACTAGTTATAGATTCCGATGCTTCACTTCAGGTTTACTGTATCCCTCTGACCGTCTTATTGACGATGACACACAGATATTGCAACGGAATTACATAGAAAAGACGCAATGCCGACTTAATTACTAGAAGACTGACTCTTCCTACTGTCTATGATTTAAACCATTGCTGTGATACTAGTTAGAGATTCCGATGCTTCACTCCAGGTTTACTGTATCCCTTGGACCTTCTTATTGACGATGAAACACAGACATTGCATCGGAATTAAATACAAAAGGCACAATGCCGACTAATGTACAAGAAGACTTACTCTTCCGACAGTCTATGTTTTGAACCGTTCCTGTGACACTAGTTATAGATTCCGGGGCTTCACTCAAGGTTTACTGTATCCCTTGGACCTTCTTATTGACGATGAAACACAGATATTGCATCGGAATTAAATACAAAAGGCATAATGCTGACTAATGTACAAGAAGACTGACTCTTCCGACAGTCTATGTTTTAAACCATTCCTGTGACACTAGGTATAGTTTCCGGCGCTTCACTCCAGGTTTACTGTATCCCTTGGACCTTCGTATTGACGATGAAACACAGAAATTGCATCGGAATTAAATATAAAAGGCACAATGCCGCCTTAAGTAGAAGAAAACAGACTTTTCTTACTGTCTATGTTTTGAACCTTTCCTGTGACTCTAATTATAGATTCCGATGCTTCACTTCAGGTTTACTGTATCCCTCTGACCTTCTTATAGACGATGAAACACAGAAATTGCATCGGAATTAAATAAAAAATGCACAATACCGACTTAAGTACAAGAAGACTGACTCTTCTTACAGTCTGTGTTTGAACCATTCCTGTGACACTAGTTATAGATTCCGATGCTTCACATCAGGTTTATGTATCCCTCTGACCTTCTTATTGACGATGAAACACAGAAATTGCATCGGAATTAAATACAAAAGGCACAATGTCGACTTAAGTACATGTAGACTGACTTTTCCTACTGTCTATGATTTGAACCATTCTTGAGACACTAGTTATGGATTCCGATCGTTCATCTCAGGTTTACTGTATCCCTTGGACCTTCTTATTTACGATGAAACACAGATATTGCATTGGAATTAAGCACAAAAGGCACAATGCCGACTTAAGTACAAGAAGGCCGACTCTTCCAACTGTCTATGTTTTAAACCATTCCTGTGCCACTAGTTATAGATTCCGATGCGCCACTTCAGGTTTACTGTATCCCTCTGACCGTCTTATTGACGATGAAACACAGAAATTGCATCGGAATTAAATGGAAAAGGCACAATGCCGACTTAAGTACTAGAAGACTGTGTCTTCCTACTGTCTATGTTTTTAACCATTCCTGTGACACTAGTTATAGATTCCGAAGCCTCACTCCAGGTTTACTGTATCCCTTGGACCTTCTTATTGACGATGAAACACAGAAATTGCATCGAAATTAAATAGAAAAGGCACAATGCTGACTAATGTACAAGAAGACTGACTCTTCCGACAGTCTATGTTTTGAACCATTCCTGTGACACTAGTTATAGTTTCCGGCGCTTCACTCCTGGTTTACTGTATCCCTTGGACCTTCGTATTGACGATGAAACACAGAAATTGCATCGGAATTTAATATAAAAGGCACAATGCCGCCTTAAGAACAAGAAAACTGACTCTTCTTACTGTCTATGTTTTGAACCATTCCTGTGACACTAGTTATAGTTTCCGGCGCTTCACTCCTGGTTTACTGTATCCCTTGGACCTTCGTATTGACGATGAAACACAGAAATTGCATCGGAATTAAATATAAAAGGCACAATGCCGCCTTAAGAACAAGAAAACTGACTCTTCTTACTGTCTATGTTTTGAACCATTCCTGTGACTCTAGTTATAGATTCCGATGCTTCACTTCAGGTTTACTGTATCCCTCTGACCTTCTTATAGACGATGAAACACAGAAATTGCATAGGAATTAAATACAAAATGCACAATGCCGACTTAAGTACAAGAAGACTGACTCTTCTTACAGTCTGTGTTTGAACCATTCCTGTGACACTAGTTATAGATTCCGATGCTTCACATCAGGTTTACTATATCCCTCTGACCTTCTTATTGACGATGAAACACAGAAATTGCATCGGAAGTAAATACAAAAGGCACAATGCCGACTTAAGTACAAGAAGGCTGACTCTTCAAACTGTCAATGTTTTAAACCATTCCTGTGCCACTAGTTATAGATTCCGATGCTTCACTTCAGGTTTACTGTATCCCTCTGACCGTCTTATTGACGATGACACACAGATATTGCAACGGAATTACATAGAAAAGACGCAATGCCGACTTAATTACTACAAGACTGACTCTTCCTACTGTCTATGATTTAAACCATTGCTGTGATACTAGTTAGAGATTCCGATGCTTCACTCCAGGTTTACTGTATCCCTTGGACCTTCTTATTGACGATGAAACACAGACATTGCATCGGAATTAAATACAAAAGGCACAATGCCGACTAATGTACAAGAAGACTTACTCTTCCGACAGTCTATGTTTTGAACCGTTCCTGTGACACTAGTTATAGATTCCGGGGCTTCACTCAAGGTTTACTGTATCCCTTGGACCTTCTTATTGACGATGAAACACAGAAATTTGCATCGGAATTAAATATATAAGGCACAATGCCGCATTAAGTACAAGAAAACTGACTCTTCTTACAGTCTATGTTTTGAACCATTCCTGTGACTCTAGTTATAGATTCCGATACTTCACTTCAGGTTTACTGTATCCCTCTGACCTTCTTATTGACGATGAAACACAGAAATTGCATCGGAATTAATTACAAAAGGCACAATACCGACTTAAGTACAAGAAGACTGACTCTTCTTACTGTCTATGCTTTGAACCATTCCTGTGACACTAGTTATAGATTCCGATGCTTCAATTCAGGTCTACTGCATCCCTTGGACCATCTTATTGACGATGAAACACAGAAATGGGATCGGAATTAAATACAATGGGCACAATGCCGACTTAAGTACAAGAAAACTGACTCTTCTTACTGACTATGTTTGGAACTATTCCTGTGACACTAGTTATAGATTCCGATGGTTCACACCAGATTTACTATATCCCTCTGACCTTCTTATTGACGATGAAACACAGAAATTGCATCGGAAGTAAATACAAAAGGCACAATGCCGACTTAAGTACATGTAGACTGTTTTTTCCTATTGTCTATGTTTTGAACCATTCCTGTGACACTAGTTGTAGATTCCGATGGGTCATATCAGGTTTACTGTATCCCTTGGACCTTCTTATCGACTATGAAACACAGAAATTGCATAGAAATTAAATACAAAAGGCACAATGCCAACTTAACTACAAGAAGACTGACTCTTCTTACTGACTATGTTTTGAACCATTCCTGTGACACTAGTTATAGATTGCGATGCTTAACTTCAGGATTACTGTATCCCTTGGACCTTCTTATTGACGATGTAACACAGAAATTGCATCGGAATAAAATAGAAAAGGCACAATGCCGACTTAAGTACGAGAATACTGACTCATCTTACTGTCTATGTTTTGAACCGTCCCTGAGACACTAGTTATAGGTTCCGATGCTTCGCTCCAGGTTTACTGTATCCCTTGGACCTTCATATTGACGATGAAACACAGAAATTGCATCGGAATTAAATACAATAGGCACAATGCCGAATTAAATAAAAGAAGACTGACTCTTCTTACTGTCCATGTTTTGAACCATTCCTGTGACACTGGTTATGGATTCCGATCGTTCATTTCAGGTTTACTGTATCCCTCTGACCTTCTTATTGATGATGAAACACAGAAATTGCATCGGAATTAAATAGAAAAGGCACAATGCCGACTTAAGTACTAGAAGACTGACTCTTCCTACTGTCTATGCTTTGAACTATTCCTGTGACACTAGTTATAGATTCCGATGCTTCACTCCAGGTTTACTGTATTCCTTGGACCTTGTTATTGACGATGAATCACAGAAATTGCATCGGAATTAAATACAAAGTGCACCATGCCGACTAATGTACAAGAAGACTGACTCTTCCGACAGTCTGTGTTTGAACCATTCCTGTGACACTAGTTATAGATTCCGATGCTTAGCTTCAGGATTACTGTATCCCTTGGACCTTCTTATTGACGATGAGACACTGAAATTGCATCGGAATTAAAAACAAAAGGCTCAATGCCGAATTAAGTACAAGAAGTCTGACTCGTCTTACTGTCTATGCTTTTGAACCAATCATGTGACACTAGTTATAGACTCTGATGCTTCACTCCAGGTTTACCGTATCCCTTGGACCTTCTTGTTGACGATGAAACACAGAAATTGCATCGGAATTAAATACAAGAGCCACAATGCCGACTTCAGTAAAAGAAGTCTGACTCTTCTTACTGTCTGGGTTTTGAACCATTCCTGTGCCACTAGTTATATATTCAGATGCTTCACTTCAGGTTTACTGTATCCCTTGGACCTTCTTATTGACGATGTAACACAGAAATTGCATCGGAATTAAATAGAAAAGGCACAATGCCGACTTAAGTACAAGAATACTGACTCATCTTACTGTCTATGTTTTGAACCGTCCCAGTGACACTAGTTATAGGTTCCGGTGCTTCTCTCCAGGTTTACTGTATCCCTTGGACCTTCTTATTGACGATGAAATACAGAAATTGCATCGGAATTAAATACAAAAAGCACAATGCCGACTTAAGTTCTAGAAGACTGACTCTTCTTACTGTCCATGTTTTGAACCATTCCTGTGCCACTAGTTATAGATTCCGATGCTTCACTTCAGGTTTACTGTATCCCTCTGACCTTCTTATTGACGATGAAACACAGAAATTGCATCAAAATTAATTTCAAAAGGCACAATGCTGACTTAAGTATAAGATGACTGGCTCTTCTTACTGACTATGTTTTGAACCATCCCTGGGACACTAGTTATAGATTCCGTTGCTTCACTCCAGGTTTACTGTATCCCTTGGACCTTCTTCTTGACGCTGAAACACAGAAATTGCATCGGAATTAAATACAATAGGCACAATGCCGACTTAAGTACAAGAAGACTGACTCTTCTTCCTGTCTATGTTTTAACCATTCCTGTGACACTAGTTATAGATTCCGATGCCCCACTTCAGGTTTACTGTATCCCTTGGACCTTCTTATTGACGATGATACACAGAAATTGCATTGGAATTAAATACAAAAGGCACAATGCCGAATTAAGTACAAGAAGACTGACTCTTCTTACTGTCCATGTTTTGAACCATTCCTGTGACACTAGTTATGGATTCCGATCGTTCATTTCAGGTTTACTGTATCCCTTGGACCTTCTTATTGACGATGAAACACAGAAATTGAATCGGAATTAAATAGAAAAGGCACAATGAAGACTTCAGTAAAAGAAGTCTGACTCTTCTTACTGTCTGGGTTTTGAACCATTCCTGTGACACTAGTTATATATTCAGATGCTTCACTTCAGGTTTACTGTATCCCTTGGACCTTGTTATTGACGATGTAACACAGAAATTGCATCGGAATTAAATAGAAAAGCACAATGCCGACTTAAGTACAAGAATACTGACTCATCTTACTGTCTATGTTTTGAACCGTCCCTGTGACACTAGTTATAGTTTCCGATGCTTCTCTCCAGGTTTACTGTATCCCTTGGACCTTCGTATTGACGATGTAACCCAGAAATTGCATCGGAATTAAATACGAAAAGCACAATGCCGACTTAAGTACTAGAAGACTGACTCTTCTTACTGACTATGTTTTGAACCATTCCTGTGCCACTAGTTATAGGTTCCGATGCTTCACTTCAGGTTTACTGTATCCCTCTGACCTTCTTATTGACGATGAAACACAGAAATTGCATCGGAATTAATTACAAAAGGCACAATGCTGACTTAAGTATAAAATGACTGACTCTTCTTACTGTCTATGTTTTGAACCATCCCTTGGACACTAGTTATAGATTCCGATGCTTCACTCCAGGATTACTGTATCCCTTGGACCTTCTTATTGACGATGAAACACAGAAATTGCATCGGAATTAAATACAATAGGCACAATGCCGACTTAAGTACAGGAAGACTGACTCTTCTCCCTGTCTATGTTCTTAACCATTCCTGTGACACTAGTTATAGATTCCGATGCTTCACTTCAGGTTTACTGGATCCCTTGGACCTTCTTATTGACGATGAAACACAGAAATTGCATTGGAATTAAATAGAAATGGCACAATGCCGACTTAAGTACTAGAAGAATGACTCTTCCTACTGTCTATGTTTTGAACTATTCCTGTGACACTAGTTATAGATTCCGATGCTTCACTCCAGGTTTACTGTATTCCTTGGACCATGTTATTGACGATGAATTACAGAAATTGCATCGGAATTAAATACAAAGTGCACCATGCCGACTAATGTACAAGAAGACTGACTCTTCCGACAGTCTGTGTTTGAACCATTCCTGTGACACTAGTTATAGATTCCGATGCTTAGCTTCAGGATTACTGTATCCCTTGGACCTTCTTATTGACGATGAGACACTGAAATTGCATCGGAATTAAAAACAAAAGGCTCAATGCCGAATTAAGTACAAGAAGTCTGACTCGTCTTACTGTCTATGTTTTGAACCAATCATGTGACACTAGTTATAGACTCTGATGCTTCACTCCAGGTTTACCGTATCCCTTGGACCTTCTTGTTGACGATGAAACACAGAAATTGCATCGGAATTAAATACAAAAGCCACAATGCCGACTTCAGTAAAAGAAGTCTGACTCTTCTTACTGTCTGGGTTTTGAACCATTCCTGTGCCACTAGTTATATATTCAGATGCTTCACTTCAGGTTTACTGTATCCCTTGGACCTTCTTATTGACGATGTAACACAGAAATTGCATCGGAATTAAATAGAAAAGGCACAATGCCGACTTAAGTACAAGAATACTGACTCATCTTACTGTCTATGTTTTGAACCGTCCCAGTGACACTAGTTATAGGTTCCGGTGCTTCTCTCCAGGTTTACTGTATCCCTTGGACCTTCTTATTGACGATGGAATACAGAAATTGCATCGGAATTAAATACAAAAAGCACAATGCCGACTTAAGTACTAGAAGACTGACTCTTCTTACTGTCCATGTTTTGAACCATTCCTGTGCCACTAGTTATAGATTCCGATGCTTCACTTCAGGTTTACTGTATCCCTCTGACCTTCTTATTGACGATGAAACACAGAAATTGCATCAAAGTTAATTACAAAAGGCACAATGCTGACTTAAGTATAAGATGACTGGCTCTTCTTATTGACTATGTTTTGAACCATCCCTGGGACACTAGTTATAGATTCCGATGCTTCACTCCAGGTTTACTGTATCCCTTGGACCTTCTTCTTGACGCTGAAACACAGAAATTGCATCGGAATTAAATACAATAGGCACAATGCCGACTTAAGTACAAGAAGACTGACTCTTCTTCCTGTCTATGTTTTAACCATTCCTGTGACACTAGTTATAGATTCCGATGCCCCACTTCAGGTTTACTGTATCCCTTGGACCTTCTTATTGACGATGATACACAGAAATTGCATTGGAATTAAATACAAAAGGCACAATGCCGAATTAAGTACAAGAAGACTGACTCTTCTTACTGTCCATGTTTTGAACCATTCCTGTGACACTAGTTATGGATTCCGATCGTTCATTTCAGGTTTACTGTATCCCTTGGACCTTCTTATTGACGATGAAACACAGAAATTGCATCGGAATTAAATAGAAAAGGCACAATGAAGACTTCAGTAAAAGAAGTCTGACTCTTCTTACTGTCTGGGTTTTGAACCATTCCTGTGACACTAGTTATATATTCAGATGCTTCACTTCAGGTTTACTGTATCCCTTGGACCTTGTTATTGACGATGTAACACAGAAATTGCATCGGAATTAAATAGAAAAGGCACAATGCCGACTTAAGTACAAGAATACTGACTCATCTTACTGTCTATGTTTTGAACCGTCCCTGTGACACTAGTTATAGTTTCCGATGCTTCTCTCCAGGTTTACTGTATCCCTTGGACCTTCGTATTGACGATGTAACACAGAAATTGCATCGGAATTAAATACGAAAAGCACAATGCCGACTTAAGTACTAGAAGACTGACTCTTCTTACTGACTATGTTTTGAACCATTCCTGTGCCACTAGTTATAGGTTCCGATGCTTCACTTCAGGTTTACTGTATCCCTCTGACCTTCTTATTGACGATGAAACACAGAAATTGCATCGGAATTAATTACAAAAGGCACAATGCTGACTTAAGTATAAAATGACTGACTCTTCTTACTGTCTATGTTTTGAACCATCCCTTGGACACTAGTTATAGATTCCGATGCTTCACTCCAGGATTACTGTATCCCTTGGACCTTCTTATTGACGATGAAACACAGAAATTGCATCGGAATTAAATACAATAGGCACAATGCCGACTTAAGTACAGGAAGACTGACTCTTCTCCCTGTCTATGTTCTTAACCATTCCTGTGACACTAGTTATAGATTCCGATGCTTCACTTCAGGTTTACTGGATCCCTTGGACCTTCTTATTGACGATGAAACACAGAAATTGCATTGGAATTAAATAGAAATGGCACAATGCCGACTTAAGTACAAGAATACTGACTCATCTTACTGTCTATGATTTGAACCGTCCCTGTGACACTAGTTATAGATTCCGATGCTTCACTCCAGGTTTACTGTATCCCTTGGACCTACTTATTGACGATGAAACACAGAAATTGCATCGGAATTAAATACAAAAAGCACAGTGCCGACTTAAGTACAAGAAGACTGACGCTTATTACTGACTATGTTTTCAACCATTCCTGTGACACTAGTTATAGATTCCGATGCTTCACTTCAGGTTTACTGTATCCCTCTGACCTTCTTATTGACGATGAAACACAGAAATCGCATCAGAATTAAATACAAAACGCACAATGCCGAATTAAGTACAAGAACCCTAAACACTTCTTACTGTCTATGTTTTGAACCATTCATGTGACACTAGTTATAGACTCCGATGCTTCACTCCAGGTTTAGTGTATCCCTTGGACCTCCTTATTGACGATGAAACACAGAAATTGCATCAGAATTAAATACAAAAGGCACAATGCTGAATTAAGTACAAGAAGACTGACTCTTCTTACTTTCCATGTTTTGAACCATTCCTGTGACACTAGTTATGGATTCCGATCGTTCATTTCGGGTTTACTGTATCCCTTGGACCTTCTTATTGACGATGAAACACAGATATTGCATCGGAATTAAATACAAAATGCACAATCCCGATTTAAGTACAAGAAGACTGACTCTTCCAACTGTCTACGTTTAGAACCATTCCTGTGCCACTAGTTAAAGATTCCGATGTTTCACTTCAGGTTTACTGTATCCCTCTGACCGTCTTATTGACGATGAAATACAGAAATTGCATCGGAATTAAACAGAAAAGGCACAATGCCGACTTAAGTACTAGAAGACTGACTCTTCTTACTGACTATGTTTTGAACCACTCCTGTGCCACTAGTTATAGATTCCGATGCTTCACTTCAGGTTTACAGTATCCCTCTGACCTTCTTATTGACGATGAAACCCAGAAATTGCATCGGAATTAATTACAAAAGGCACAATGCTGACTTAAGTATAAGATGACTGACTCTTCTTACTGTCTATGTTTTGAACCATCCCTGGGACACTAGTTATAGATTCCGATGCTTCACTCCAGGTTTACTGTATCCCTTGGCCCTTCTTATTGACGCTGAAACACAGAAATTGCATCGGATTTAAATACAATAGGCACAATGCCGACTTAAGTACAAGAAGACTGACTCTTCTTCCTGTCTATGTTTTTAATCATTCCTGTGACGCTAGTTATAGATTCCGATGCCCCACTTCAGGTTTACTGTATCCCTTGGACCTTCTTATTGACGATGATACACAGAAATTGCATTGGAATTAAATACAAAAGGCACAATGCCGAATTAAGTACAAGAAGACTGACTCTTCTTACTGTCCATGCTTTGAACCATTCCTGTTACACTAGTTATGGATTCCGATCGTTCATTTCAGATTTACTGTATCCCTTGGACCCTCTTATTGACGATGAAACACAGATATTGCATCGGAATTAAATACAAAATGCACAATGCCGATTTAAGTGCAAGAAGACTGACTCTTCCAACGGCCTATGTTTAGAACCATTCCTGTGCCACTAGTTATAGATTCCGATGTTTCACTTCAGGTTTACTGTATCCCTCTGACCGTCTTATTGACGATGAAACACAGAAATTGCATCGGAATTAAATAGAAAAGGCACAATGCCGACTTAAGTACTAGAAGACTGACTCTTCCTACTGTCTATGCTTTGAACCATTCCTGTGACACTAGTTATAGATTCCGATGCTTCACTCCAGGTTTACTGTATTCCTTGGACCTTGTTATTGACGATGAAACACAGAAATTGCATCGGAATTAAATACAAAGGGCACAATGCCGACTAATGTACAAGAAGACTGACTCTTCCGACAGTCTATGCTTTGAACCATTCCTGTGACACTAGTTATAGATTCCGATGCTTAACTTCAGGATTACTGTATCCCTTGGACCTTCTTATTGACGATGAAACACAGAAATTGCATCGGAATTAGAAACAAAAGGCTCAATGCCGAATTAAGTACAAGAAGTCTGTCTCGTCTTACTGTCTATGTTTTGAACCATTCATGTGACTCTAGTTATAGACTCTGATGCTTCACTCCAGGTTTACCTTATCCCTTGGACCTTCTTATTGACGATGAAACACAGAAATTGCATCGGAATTAAATAGAAAAGGCACAATGCCGACTTCAGTAAAAGAAGTCTGACTCTTCTTACTGTCTGGGTTTTGAACCATTCCTGTGACACTAGTTATAGATTCCGATGCTTCACTCCAGGTTTACTGTATCTCCCTGACCTTCTTATTGACGATGAAACACAGAAATTGCATCAGAATTAAATACAAAAGGCACAATGCCGAATTAAGTACAAGAAGACTAAACACTTCTTACTGTCTATGTTTTGAACCATTCCTGTGACACTAGTTATAGACTCCGATGCTTCACTATTGGTTTACTGTATCCCTTGGACCTTCTTATTGACGATGATACACAGAAATTGCATTGGAATTAAATACAAAAGGCACAATGCCGAATTAAGTACAAGAAGACTGACTCTTCTTACTGTCCATGCTTTGAACCATTCCTGTTACACTAGTTATGGATTCCGATCGTTCATTTCAGGTTTACTGTATCCCTTGGACCCTCTTATTGACGATGAAACACAGATATTGCATCGGAATTAAATACAAAATGCACAATGCCGATTTAAGTCCAAGAAGACTGACTCTTCCAACGGCCTATGTTTAGAACCATTCCTGTGCCACTAGTTATAGATTCCGATGTTTCACTTCAGGTTTACTCTATCCCTCTGACCGTCTTATTGACGATGAAACACAGAAATTGCATCGGAATTAAATAGAAAAGGCACAATGCCGACTTAAGTACTAGAAGGCTGACTCTTCCTACTGTCTATGCTTTGAACCATTCCTGTGACACTAGTTATAGATTCCGATGCTTCACTCCAGGTTTACTGTATTCCTTGGACCTTGTTATTGACGATGAAACACAGAAATTGCATCGGAATTAAATACAAAGGGCACAATGCCGACTAATGTACAAGAAGACTGACTCTTCCGACAGTCTATGCTTTGAACCATTCCTGTGACACTAGTTATAGATTCCGATGCTTAACTTCAGGATTACTGTATCCCTTGGACCTTCTTATTGACGATGAAACACAGAAATTGCATCGGAATTAGAATCAAAAGGCTCAATGCCGAATTAAGTACAAGAAGTCTGACTCGTCTTACTGTCTATGTTTTGAACCATTCATGTGACTCTAGTTATAGACTCTGATGCTTCACTCCTGGTTTACCGTATCCCTTGGACCTTCTTATTGACGATGAAACACAGAAATTGCATCGGAATTAAATAGAAAAGGCACAATGCCGACTTCAGTAAAAGAAGTCTGACTCTTCTTACTGTCTGGGTTTTGAACCATTCCTGTGACACTAGTTATAGATTCCGATGCTTCACTCCAGGTTTACTGTATCCCTCTGACCTTCTTATTGACGATGAAACACAGAAATTGCATCAGAATTAAATACAAAAGGCACAATGCCGAATTAAGTACAAGAAGACTAAACACTTCTTACTGTCTATGTTTTGAACCATTCCTGTGACACTAGTTATGGACTCCGATGCTTCACTATTGGTTTACTGTATCCCTTGGACCTTCTTATTGACGATGAAACACAGAAATTGCATCAGAATTAAATACAAAAGGCACAATGCCGAATTAAGTACAAGAAGGCTGACTCTTCTTACTGTCCATGTTTTGAACCATTCCTGTGACACTAGTTATGGATTCCGATCGTTCATTTCGGGTTTACTGTATCCCTTGGACCTTCTTATTGACGATGAAACACAGATACTGCATCGGAATTAAATACAAAATGCACAATCCCGATTTAAGCACAAGAAGACTGACTCTTCCAACTGTCTATGTTTAGAACCATTCCTGTGCCACTAGTTATAGATTCCGATGTTTCACTTCAGGTTTACTGTATCCCTCTGACCGTCCTATTGACGATGAAACACAGAAATTGCATCGGAATTAAATACAAAAGGCAGAATGCCGACTTAAGTACAAGAAGACTGACTCTTCCTACTGTCTATGTTTTGAACCATTCCTGTGACACTAGTTATAGATTCCGATGCTTCAATTCAGGTCTACTGTATCCCTTGGAGCTTCTTATTGACGATGAAACACAGAAGTAGCATCGGAATTAAATACAATAGGCACAATGCCGACTTAAGTACAAGAAGACTGACTCTTCTTACTGACTATGTTTTGAACTATTCCTGTGACACTAAATTTAGATTCCGATGCTTCACATCATATTTACTGTATCCCTCTGACCTTCTTATTGACGATGAAACACAGAAATTGCATCGGAATTAAATACAAAAGGCACAATGCCGACTTAAGTACATGTAGACTGACTTTTCCTACTGTCTATGTTTTGAACCATTCCTGTGACACTAGTTATGGACTCCGATGCTTCACTATTGGTTTACTGTATCCCTCTGACCTTCTTATTGACGATGAAACACAGAAATTGCATCGGAATTAAATACAATGGGCACAATGCCGACTTAAGTACATGTAGACTGACTTTTCCTACTGTCTATAATTTGAACCAATCCTGTGACACTAGTTATGGATTCCGAACGTTCATTTCAGGTTTACTGTATCCCTTGGACCTTCTTATTGACGATGAAACACAGATATTGCATCGGAATTAAATACAAAAGGCACAATGCCGGCTTAAGTACAAGAAGGCTGACTCTTCCAACTGTCTATGTTTTAAACCATTCCTGTGCCACTAGTTATAGTTTCCGGCGCTTCACTCCAGGTTTACTGTATCCCTTGGACCTTCGTATTGACGATGAAACACAGAAATTGCATCGGAATTAAATATAAAAGGCACAATGCCGCCTTAAGTACAAGAAAACTGACTCTTCTTACTGTCTATGTTTTGAACCATTCCTGTGACTCTAGTTATAGATTCCGATGCTTCACTTCAGGTTTACTGTATCCCTCTGACCTTCTTATAGACGATGAAACACAGAAATTGCATCGGAATTAAATACAAAATGCACAATACCAACTTAAGTACAAGAAGACTGACTTTTCTTACAGTCTGTGTTGGAACCATTCCTGTGACACTAGTTATAGATTCCGATGCTTCACATCAGGTTTATGTATCCCTCTGACCTCCTTATTGACGATGAAACACAGAAATTGCGTCGGAATTAAATTCAAACGGCACAATGCCGACTTAAGTACATGTAGACTGACTTTTCCTACTGTCTATGATTTGAACCATTCCTGTGACACTAGTTATGGATTCCGATCGTTCATTTCAGGTTTACTGTATCCCTCTGACCGTCTTATTGACGATGACACACAGAAATTGCATCGGAATTACATAGAAAAGACGCAATGCCGACTTAAGTACTAGAAGACTGACTCTTCCTACTGTCTATGATTTGAACCATTGCTGTGACACCAGTTATAGATTCCGATGCTTCAATTCAGGTCTACTGCATCCCTTGGACCATCTTATTGACGATGAATCACAGAAATGGGATCGGAATTAAATACAATAGGGACAATGCCGACTTAAGTACAAGAAAACTGACTCTTCTTACTGACTATGTTTGGAAGTATTCCTGTGACACTAGTTATAGATTCCGATGGTTCACATCAGATTTACTGTATCCCTCTGACCTTCTTATTGACGATGAAACACAGAAATTGCATCGGAATTAAATACAAAAGGCACAATGCCGACTTAAGTACATGTAGACTGACTTTTCCTACTGTCTATGTTTTGAACCATTCCTGTGTCACTAGTTGTAGATTCCGATGGTTCATATCAGGTTTACTGTATCCCTTGGACCTTCTTATCGACTATGAAACACAGAAATTGCATAGAAATTAAATACAAAAGGGACAATGCCGACTTCACTACAAGAAGACTGACTCTTCTTACTGACTATGTTTTGAACCATTCCTGTGACACTTGTTATAGATTGCGATGCTTAACTTCAGGATTACTGTATCACTTGGACCTTCTTATTGACGTTGTAACACAGATATTGCATCGGAATAAAATAGAAAAGGCACAATGCCGACTTAAGTACAAGAATTCTGACTCATCTTACTGTCTATGTTTTGAACCGTCCCTGAGACACTAGTTATACGTTCCGATGCTTCGCTCCAGGTTTACTGTATCCCTTGGACCTTCATATTGACGATGAAACACAGAAATTGCATCGGAATTAAATACAAAAAGCACAATGCCGTCTTAAGTACTAGAAGACTGACTCTTCTTACTGACTATGATTTGAACCATTCCTGTGCCACTAGTTATAGATTCCGATGCTTCACTTCAGGTTTACTGTATCCCTCTGACCTTCTTATTGACGATGAAACACAGAAATTGCATCGGAATTAATTACAAAAAGCACAATGCTGACTTAAGTATAAGATGACTGACTCTTCTTTCTGTCTATGCTTTGAACCATTCCTTTGACACTACTTACAGATTCCGATGCTTCATTTCATGTTTACTGTATCCCTCTGACCTTCTTATTGACGATGAAACACAGAAATTGCATCGGAATTACATACAAAAGGCACAATGCCGAATTAAGTACAAGAAGACTGACTCTGCTTACTGTCTATGTTTGAACCTTTCCTGGGACACTAGTTATAGACTCCGATGCTTCACTCCAGGTTTACTGTATCCTTTGGACCTTCTTCTTGACGATGAAACACAGAAATTGCATCAGAATTAAATACAAAAGGCACAATGCCGAATTAAGTACAAGAAGACTGACTCTTCTTACTGTCTATGTTTTGAACCATTCCTGTGACACTAGTTATAGACTCCGATGCTTCACTCCAGGTTTACTGTATCCCTTGGACCTTCTTATTGACGATGAAACATAGAAATAGCATCGGAATTAAATACAAAAGGCACAATGCCCACTTAAGTAAAACAAGTCTGACTCTTCTTACTGACTATGTTTAGAAACCATTCCTGTTACACTAGTTATAGATTCCATTGCTTCACTTCGGGTTTACAGTATCCCTCTGACCTTCTTAATGACAATGAAACACAGAAATTGCATCAGAATTAAATACATAAGGCACAATGCCGAATTAAGTACAAGAAGACTAACTCTCCTTACTGTCTATGTTTTGAACCATTCCTGTGACACTAGTTATAGACTCCGATGCTTCACTCCAGTTTTACTGTATCCCTTGGACCTTCTTGTTGACGATGAAACACAGAAATAGGATCGGAATTAAATACAAAAGGCACAATGCCGACTTAAGTAAAAGAAGTCTGACTCTTCTTACTGTCTATGGTTTGAACCATTCCTGTGACACTAGTTATAGATTCCGATGCTTCACTCCAGGTTTACTGTATACCTTGGACCTTCTTATTGACGATGAAACACAGAAATTGCATCAGATTTAAACAGAAAAGGCACAATGATGACTTAAGTACAAGAAGGCTCACTCTTCTTACTAACTGTGTTTGAACCATTTTTGTGACACTAGTTATAGATTCCGATGATTCACTTCAGGTTTACTGTATCCCTTGTACCTTCCTATTGACGAAGAAACACAGAAATTGCATCGGAATTAAATACAAAAGGCACAATACCGACTTAAGTACTAGAAGACTGACTTTTCTTACTGACTATGTTTGAACCATTCCTGTGACACTAGGCATAGATTTCGATGCTTCACTTCAGGTTTACTGTATCCCTCTGACCGTCTTATTGACGATGAAACAGAGAAAATGCATCGGAATTAAATAGGAAAGGCACAATGCAGACATAAGTACAAGAAGACTGAATCTTCCAACTCTCTATGCTTTGAACCATTCCTGTGACACTAGTTATAGATTCCGATGCTTGACTTCAGTTTTGCTGTATCCCTCTGACCTTCTTATTGACGATGAAACACAGAAATTGCATCGGAATTAAATGGAAAAGGCACAATACTGACTTAAGTACAAGAAGACTGACTCTTCCTTCTGTCTATGTTTTCAACCATTCCTGTGACACTAGTTTTTTATTCATATGCTTCACTTGAGGTTTACTGTATCCCTCGGACCTTCTTATGGACGATGAAACACAGAAATTGCATCGGAATGAAACACAAAAGGCACAATGCCGACTTAAGTACAAGAAGACTGAATCTTCCAACTCTCTATGCTTTGAACCATTCTTGTGACACTACTTATAGATGCCGATGCTTCAGTTCAGGTTTACTGTATCCCTCTGACCTTCTTATAGACGATGAAACACAGATATTGCATCGGAATTAAATAGAAAATGCTCAATACGGACTTACGTACAAGAAGACTGACTATTCTTACTGTCTATGTTTTGAACCATTCCTGTGACTCTAGTTATAGATTCCGATGCTTCACTTCAGGTTTACTGTATCTCTATGTGCTTCTTATTGACGATGAAACACAGAAACTGCATCGGAATTAAATACAAAAGGCACAAAACCGACTTAAGTACAAGAAGACTGACTCTTCTTACTGTCTATGTTTTGAACCATTCCTGTGACACTAGTTATAGATTCCGATGCTTCACATCAGTTTTATGTATCCCTCTGACTGACCTTCTTATTGACGATGAAACACAGAAATTGCATCGGAATTAAATACAAAAGGCACAATGCCGACTTAAGTACATGTAGACTGACTTTTCCTACTGTCTATGTTTTGAACCATTCCTGTGACACTAGTTGTAGATTCCGATGGTTCATATCAGGTTTACTGTATTCCTTGGAGCTTCTTATCGACTATGAAACACAGAAATTGCATAGAAATTAAATACAAAAGGCACAATGCCGACTTCACTACAAGAAGACTGACTCTTCTTACTGACTATGTTTTGAACCATTCCTGTGACACTAGTTATAGATTACGATGCTTCAATTCAGGTCTACTGTATCCCTCTGACCGTCTTATTGACGATGAAACACAGAAATTGCATCGGAACTAAATACAAAAGTCACAATGCCGACTTAAGTACAAGAAGACTGACTCTTCCTACTGTCTATGTTTTGAACCATTCCCGTGACACTAGTCACAAATTCCGATGCTTCACTTCAGGATTACTGTATCCCTCTGACCTTCTTATTGACGATGAAACACAGAAATTGCATGGGAATGAAATGGAAAAGGCACAATGCCGACTTAAGTACTAGAAGACTGTGTCTTCCTACTGTCTATGGTTTAAACCATTCCTGTGACACTAGTTATAGATTCCGAAGCTCACTGCAGGTTTACTGTATCCCTTGGACCTTCTTATTGACGATGAAACACAGAAATTGCATCGAAATTAAATACAAAAGGCACAATGCTGACTAATGTACAAGAAGACTGACTCTTCCGACAGTCTATGTTTTGAACCATTCCTGTGACACTAGTTATAGTTTCCGGCGCTTCACTCCAGGTTTACTGTATCCCTTGGACCTTCGTATTGACGATGAAACACAGAAATTGCATCGGAATTAAATATAAACGGCACAATGCCGCCTTAAGTACAAGAAAACTGACTCTTCTTACTGTCTATGTTTTGAACCATTCCTGTGACTCTAGTTATAGATTCCGATGCTTCACTTCAGGTTTACTGTATCCCTCTGACCTTCTTATAGACGATGAAACACAGAAATTGCATCGGAATTAAATACAAAATGCACAATACCAACTTAAGTACAAGAAGACTGACTTTTCTTACAGTCTGTGTTGGAACCATTCCTGTGACACTAGTTATAGATTCCGATGCTTCACATCAGGTTTATGTATCCCTCTGACCTCCTTATTGACGATGAAACACAGAAATTGCGTCGGAATTAAATTCAAACGGCACAATGCCGACTTAAGTACATGTAGACTGACTTTTCCTACTGTCTATGATTTGAACCATTCCTGTGACACTAGTTATGGATTCCGATCGTTCATTTCAGGTTTACTGTATCCCTCTGACCGTCTTATTGACGATGACACACAGAAATTGCATCGGAATTACATAGAAAAGACGCAATGCCGACTTAAGTACAAGAAGACTGACTCTTCCTACTGTCTATGATTTGAACCATTGCTGTGACACCAGTTATAGATTCCGATGCTTCAATTCAGCTCTACTGCATCCCTTGGACCATCTTATTGACGATGAATCACAGAAATGGGATCGGAATTATATACAATAGGGACAATGCCGACTTAAGTACAAGAAAACTGACTCTTCTTACTGACTATGTTTGGAACTATTCCTGTGACACTAGTTATAGATTCCGATGGTTCACATCAGATTTACTGTATCCCTCTGACCTTCTTATTGACGATGAAACACAGAAATTGCATCGGAATTAAATACAAAAGGCACAATGCCGACTTAAGTACATGTAGACTGACTTTTCCTACTGTCTATGTTTTGAACCATTCCTGTGACACTAGTTGTAGATTCCGATGGTTCATATCAGGTTTACTGTATCCCTTGGACCTTCTTATCGACTATGAAACACAGAAATTGCATAGAAATTAAATACAAAAGGCACAATGCCGACTTCACTACAAGAAGACTGACTCTTCTTACTGACTATGTTTTGAACCATTCCTGTGACACTAGTTATAGATTGCGATGCTTAACTTCAGGATTACTGTATCCCTTGGACCTTCTTATTGACGATGTAACACAGATATTGCATCGGAATAAAATAGAAAAGGCACAATGCCGACTTAAGTACAAGAATACTGACTCATCTTACTGTCTATGTTTTGAACCGTCCCTGAGACACTAGTTATACGTTCCGATGCTTCGCTCCAGGTTTACTGTATCCCTTGGACCTTCATATTGACGATGAAACACAGAAATTGCATCGGAATTAAATACAAAAAGCACAATGCCGTCTTAAGTACTAGAAGACTGACTCTTCTTACTGACTATGATTTGAACCATTCCTGTGCCACTAGTTATAGATTCCGATTCTTCACTTCAGGTTTACTGTATCCCTCTGACCTTCTTATTGACGATGAAACACAGAAATTGCATCGGAATTAATTACAAAAAGCACAATGCTGACTTAAGTATAAGATGACTGACTCTTCTTTCTGTCTATGCTTTGAACCATTCCTGTGACACTACTTACAGATTCCGATGCTTCATTTCATGTTTACTGTATCCCTCTGACCTTCTTATTGACGATGAAACACAGAAATTGCATCGGAATTACATACAAAAGGCACAATGCCGAATTAAGTACAAGAAGACTGACTCTTCTTACTGTCTATGTTTGAACCTTTCCTGGGACACTAGATATAGACTCCGATGCTTCACTCCAGGTTTACAGTATCCCTCTGACCTTCTTAATGACAATGAAACACAGAAATTGCATCAGAATTAAATACATAAGGCACAATGCCGAATTAAGTACAAGAAGACTAACTCTCCTTACTGTCTATGTTTTGAACCATTCCTGTGACACTAGTTATAGACTCCGATGCTTCACTCCAGTTTTACTGTATCCCTTGGACCTTCTTGTTGACGATGAAACACAGAAATAGGATCGGAATTAAATACAAAAGGCACAATGCCGACTTAAGTAAAAGAAGTCTGACTCTTCTTACTGTCTATGGTTTGAACCATTCCTGTGACACTAGTTATAGATTCCGATGCTTCACTCCAGGTTTACTGTATACCTTGGACCTTCTTATTGACGATGAAACACAGAAATTGCATCAGAATTAAACAGAAAAGGCACAATGATGACTTAAGTACAAGAAGGCTCACTCTTCTTACTAACTGTGTTTGAACCATTTTTGTGACACTAGTTATAGATTCCGATGATTCACTTCAGGTTTACTGTATCCCTTGTACCTTCCTATTGACGAAGAAACACAGAAATTGCATCGGAATTAAATACAAAAGGCACAATACCGACTTAAGTACTAGAAGACTGACTTTTCTTACTGACTATGTTTGAACCATTCCTGTGACACTAGGCACAGATTTCGATGCTTCACTTCAGGTTTACTGTATCCCTCTGACCGTCTTATTGACGATGAAACAGAGAAAATGCATCGGAATTAAATAGAAAAGGCACAATGCAGACATAAGTACAAGAAGACTGAATCTTCCAACTCTCTATGCTTTGAACCATTCCTGTGACACTAGTTATAGATTCCGATGCTTGACTTCAGTTTTGCTGTATCCCTCTGACCTTCTTATTGACGATGAAACACAGAAATTGCATCGGAATTAAATGGAAAATGCTCAATACGGACTTAAGTACAAGAAGACTGACTATTCTTACTGTCTATGTTTTGAACCATTCCTGTGACTCTAGTTATAGATTCCGATGCTTCACTTCAGGTTTACTGTATCTCTATGTGCTTCATATTGACGATGAAACACAGAAACTGCATCGGAATTAAATACAAAAGGCACAAAACCGACTTAAGTACAAGAAGACTGACTCTTCTTACTGTCTATGTTTTGAACCATTCCTGTGACACTAGTTATAGATTCCCTTCACATCAGGTTTATGTATCCCTCTGACTGACCTTCTTATTGACGATGAAACACAGAAATTGCATCGGAATTAAATACAAAAAGCACAATGCCGACTTAAGTACATGTAGACTGACTTTACCAACTGTCTATGATTTGAACCATTCCTGTGACCCTAGTTATAGATTCCGATGCTTCACTTCAGGTTTACTGTATCCCTCTGACCTTCTTATTGACGATGAAACGCAGAAATTGCATCGGAATTAAATACAAAAGGCACAATACCGACTTAAGTACAAGAAGACTGACTCTTCTTACTGTCTATGTTTTGAACCATTCCTGTGACACTAGTTATAGATTACGATGCTTCAATTCAGGTCTACTGTATCCCTCTGACCGTCTTATTGACGATGAAACACAGAAATTGCATCGGAACTAAATACAAAAGTCACAATGCCGACTTAAGTACAAGAAGACTGACTCTTCCTACTGTCTATGTTTTGAACCATCTCCCGTGACACTAGTCACAAATTCCGATGCTTCACTTCAGGATTACTGTATCCCTCTGACCTTCTTATTGACGATGAAACACAGAAATTGCATCGGAATTAAATACAAAAGGCACAATGCCGACTTAAGTACAAGAAGACTGACTCTTCTTACTGTCTATGTTTTGAACCATCCCTGTGACACTAGTTATAGAGTCCGATTCTTCACTCCAGGTATACTGTATCAATATGACCTTCTTATTGGATGCGATGAAACACAGAAATTGCATCGGAATTAAATACAATGGGCGCAATGCCGACTTAAGTACATGTAGACTGACCTTTCCTACTGTCTATTATTTGAACCAATCCTGTGACACTAGTTATGGATTCCGAACGTTCATTTCAGGTTTACTGTATCCCTTGGACCTTCTTATTGACGATGAAACACAGATATTGCATCGGAATTAAATACAAAAGGCATAATGCTGACTAATGTACAAGAAGACTGACTCTTCCGACAGTCTATGTTTTGAACCATTCCTGTGACACTAGTTATAGTTTCCGGCGCTTCACTCCAGGTTTACTGTATCCCTTGGACCTTCGTATTGACGATGAAACACAGAAATTGCATCGGAATGAAATATAAAAGGCACAATGCCGCCTTAAGTAGAAGAAAACTGACTTTTCTTACTGTCTATGTTTTGAACCATTCCTGTGACTCTAATTATAGATTCCGATGCTTCACTTCAGGTTTACTGTATCCCTCTGGCCTTCTTATAGACGATGAAACACAGAAATTGCATCGGAATTAAATACAAAATGCACAATACCGACTTAAGTACAAGAAGACTGACTCTTCTTACAGTCTGTGTTTGAACCATTCCTGTGACACTAGTTATAGATTCCGATGCTTCACATCAGGTTTATGTATCCCTCTGACCTTCTTATTGACGATGAAACACAGAAATTGCATCGGAATTAAATACAAAAGGCACAATGTCGACTTAAGTACATGTAGACTGACTTTCCTACTGTCTATGATTTGAACCATTCCTGAGACACTAGTTATGGATTCCGATCGTTCATTTCAGGTTTACTGTATCCCTTGGACCTTCTTATTTACGATGAAACACAGATATTGCATTGGAATTAAATACAAAAGGCACAATGCCGACTTAAGTACAAGAAGGCCGACTCTTCCAACTGTCTATGTTTTAAACCATTCCTGTGCCACTAGTTATAGATTCCGATGCGCCACTTCAGGTTTACTGTATCCCTCTGACCGTCTTATTGACGATGAAACACAGAAATTGCATCGGAATTAAATGGAAAAGGCACAATGCCGACTTAAGTACTAGAAGACTGTGTCTTCCTACTGTCTATGTTTTGAACCATTCCTGTGACACTAGTTATAGATTCCGAAGCTTCACTCCAGGTTTACTGTATCCCTTGGACCTTCTTATTGACGATGAAACACAGAAATTGCATCGAAATTAAATACAAAAGGCACAATGCTGACTAATGTACAAGAAGACTGACTCTTCCGACAGTCTATGTTTTGAACCATTCCTGTGACACTAGTTATAGTTTCCGGCACTTCACTCCTGGTTTACTGTATCCCTTGGACCTTCGTATTGACGATGAAACACAGAAATTGCATCGGAATTAAATATAAAAGGCACAATGCCGCCTTAAGAACAAGAAAACTGACTCTTCTTACTGTCTATGTTTTGAACCATTCCTGTGACTCTAGTTATAGATTCCGATGCTTCACTTCAGGTTTACTGTATCCCTCTGACCTTCTTATAGACGATGAAACACAGAAATTGCATAGGAATTAAATACAAAATGCACAATGCCGACTTAAGTACAAGAAGTCTGACTCTTCTTACAGTCTGTGTTTGAACCATTCCTGTGACACTAGTTATAGATTCCGATGCTTCACATCAGGTTTATGTATCCCTCTGACCTTCTTATTGACGATGAAACACAGAAATTGCATCGGAATTAAATACAAAAGCACAATGCCGACTTAAGTACATGTAGACTGACTTTTCCTACTGTCTATGATTTGAACCATTCCTGTGACACTAGTTATGGATTCCGATCGTTCATTTCAGGTTTACTGTATCCCTTGGACCTTCTTATTGACGATGAAACACTGATATTGCATTGGAATTAAATACAAAAGGCACAATGCCGACTTAAGTACAAGAAGGCTGACTCTTCAAACTGTCAATGTTTTAAACCATTCCTGTGCCACTAGTTATAGATTCCGATGCTTCACTTCAGGTTTACTGTATCCCTCTGACCGTCTTATTGACGATGACACACAGAAATTGCATCGGAATTACATAGAAAAGACGCAATGCCTACTTAATTACTAGAAGACTGACTCTTCCTACTGTCTATGATTTAAACCATTGCTGTGATACTAGTTAGAGATTCCGATGCTTCACTCCAGGTTTACTGTATCCCTTGGACCTTCTTATTGACGATGAAACACAGACATTGCATCGGAATTAAATACAAAAGGCACAATGCCGACTAATGTACAAGAAGACTGACTCTTCCGACAGTCTATGTTTTGAACCGTTCCTGTGACACTAGTTATAGATTCCGGGGCTTCACTCAAGGTTTACTGTATCCCTTGGACCATCTTATTGACGATGAAACACAGAAATGGGATCGGAATTAAATACAATGGGCACAATGCCGACTTAAGTACAAGAAAATTGACTCTTCTTACTGACTATGTTTGGAACTATTCCTGTGACACTAGTTATAGATTCCGATGGTTCACACCAGATTTACTGTATCCCTCTGACCTTCTTATTGACGATGAAACACAGAAATTGCATCGCAAGTAAATACAAAAGGCACAATGCCGACTTAAGTACATGTAGACTGACTTTTCCTATTGTCTATGTTTTGAACCATTCCTGTGACACTAGTTGTAGATTCCGATGGGTCATATCAGGTTTACTGTATCCCTTGGACCTTCTTATCGACTATGAAACACAGAAATTGCATAGAAATTAAATACAAAAGGCACAATGCCAACTTAACTACAAGAAGACTGACTCTTCTTACTGACTATGTTTTGAACCATTCCTGTGACACTAGTTATAGATTGCGATGCTTAACTTCAGGATTACTGTATCCCTTGGACCTTCTTATTGACGATGTAACACAGAAATTGCATCGGAATAAAATAGAAAAGGCACAATGCCGACTTAAGTACAAGAATACTGACTCATCTTACTGTGTATGTTTTGAACCGTCCCTGAGACACTAGTTATAGGTTCCGATGCTTCGCTCCAGGTTTACTGTATCCCTTGGACCTTCATATTGACGATGAAACACAGAAATTGCATCGGAATTAAATACAAAAAGCACAATGCTGACTTAAGTATAAGATGACTGACTCTTCTTACTGTCTATGCTTTGAACCATCCCTGGGACACTAGTTATAGATTCCGATGCTCCACTCCAGGTTTACTGTATCCCTTGGACCTTCTTACTGACGATGAAAACAGAAATTGCATCGGAATTAAATACAATAGGCACAATGCCGAATTAAATACAAGAAGACTGACTCTTCTTACTGTCCATGTTTTGAACCATTCCTGTGACACTAGTTATGGATTCCGATCGTTCATTTCAGGTTTACTGTATCCCTTGGACCTTCTTATTGATGATGAAACACAGATATTGCATCTTAATTAAATACAAAATGCACAATGCCGATTTAAGTACAAGAAGACTGACGCTTCCAACTGTCTATGTTTAGAACCATTCCTGTGCCACTAGTTATAGATACCGATGTTTCACTTCAGGTTTACTGTATCCCTCTGACCGTCTTATTGATGATGAAACACAGAAATTGCATCGGAATTAAATAGAAAAGGCACAATACCGACTTAAGTACTAGAAGACTGACTCTTCCTACTGTCTATGTTTTGAACCATTCCTGTGACACTAGTTATAGATTCCGATGCTTCACTCCAGGTTTACTGTATTCCTTGGACCTTGTTATTGACGATGAATCACAGAAATTGCATCGGAAATTAATACAAAGTGCACCATGCCGACTAATGTACAAGAGGACTGACTCTTCCGACAGTCCTGTGTTTGAACCATTCCTGTGACACTAGTTATAGATTCCGATGCTTAACTTCAGGATTACTGCATCCTTGGACCTTCGTATTGACGATGTAACACAGAAATTGCATCGGAATTAAATACGAAAAGCACAATGCCGACGTAAGTACTAGAAGACTGACTCTTCTTACTGACTATGTTTTGAACCATTCCTGGGCC